>NW_004949127.1:1294235-1347118 GCF_000317375.1 Microtus ochrogaster | reverse complement strand
GGCAGACACACAGCGATCCTGCACCATCCGTGGCAGACACGCAGCGATCCTGCACCATCCGCGGCAGACACGCAGCAAGCCCACATCATTCCAGGGCAGAAGGTAGAAGAGCTCAGATTCAGAGCCTCGAGGCCCTTGACCATGGCACTAAATAAAAAATAATGGCTGAGCTCTGGGGCCCTACTTGCCCACAAAAGGCCCCAGGTCTTTAACATCATTGCCTTGAAGACTGTTTAGCACACCTTTTAGGGGAGCATATTTAAAGCAAAGCAAGCTTCGGTGTATGGGTTACAAAGGGTTAAGGGTGTGGGTGTGTCCAACCTGTGGTTAAGGAGAGCTATGAATACAGCCAACACCTGTATTCACGGTAAACAGTAAGAGATTTCTGTGTTTTCTTTCCCCCTTAGGTATAAACTTTGTAGGTAACACCTTCAAGTCACAATGTCAAAAGGTTGGTTTGCCTGGTAAAGCCTTAAAAATAATTACAATAAACTAGAAAGAGAGATAAGAATAAGACTTCCCCACCCTTCCTGCCTCTTGCTGCTGTCACCACAAACACTTGAGCACCAGAGACAAGAACAGCGGTTCTCAGCCTCCCTAGCCTTTCACACAGTTCCTCAAGTTGTGGTGACCCGAAGCATAAAATCATTTTTATTGTTACTTCATAACTGTAATTTTGCTACTGTTATTAAATATAATGTAAAATCTGTGTTTTCTAATGGTCTTAGGTGACCCCTATGAAAGGGTCGTTGGCCTCCCCCAAAGGGGTCACGGCCCACAGGTTGAGAACCACTGCTCTGGAGAGCAGAATTTGTGGTTTGACCTTGGAGGTGACTGGAGGTTGAGCCGAGATGAGGTAAGAGCAACAAGCTAGTATGTGAGCAACCGCCATGTATGGGGGCTGGTGCCAGGCTGTGGTCCAGGAACGGGGGCAATCTGCCAAGGCTGAAGCCAGCGGCTGGAGTTTGTAAACCATCACTACCCTGCCTCCAGGAAGCACTTTCAAGCTCTGGGCTCCAGAGACGTGTTCACAATCCCTGAACCCCAGTGTGCCAGCCTGGAGGGTGATTACTTGAATCCAACACTTTTCAAAACCTCTCCAGAGAGCCTCATCCTCTTTTCAGACACCAGTTTTCAGGGGCTAAAAGGGACCTTTGTACAAAGAGGTAGGGTACTGATGAAAGTTGGAAGTCCCAGACTCGCTGTCTGGTAGGTCAAGAGGGGGGCGAGCCCCTCCCTCACCGTAATCCCTGTGGTTATGTAATAGCCACGCCTTGCCGTGATTTTAGGTACCAGGGCCCGAGAACCAGGCTACCACGTTCAGAGTCAGGATTTGATCGTTCCTAATAGTGCAATCTCAGGTGTTTCTCAAAATCTCCGCACTTCTGCTTCCTTCCTGGAGAGCTAAAGATGAAAACAATAATTCCTATTTTGGAAGCTGAGAGTAAAAGAATTGGATAAATTAACTCAAGTAACATGTTTGTACTAATTCATGGTATACATGGATAATGACTACACAGAAACACACGTTAGTCATAACACTTCACCACAGCACTCATGGGTAATGTCTCACAGCCAATCAGGAGAGACGCAGCATGGAAAGGGCGGGGCTTGGAGGGAAGAGGCTGAACCACAGTGGAGCGTGTTTAGAAACCGTGCCCCCCCCCATGGTAAAGCGGGGGTCACATTGCAAAACAAACAAAACAACCATAGCAACAAACCGTGTAATCCTTTTCAGGCAACACGTGGTATATAGTCAAATTAAGACATCCCTACTTCAGTTAGGGAAATGGAGGCATGATGTCTCAAATATACCCGAGATTATGTGGCTAGAAAGTGGAAATGCTGAGATTTGAATCAAAGCCATCTGCCCCCAGAGACATCTGTGTCTACACTTCATAGAAATTGATGAAAATGTAATTAGTTTTTATCCACCCCCCCCCCCCACACACACTATGGGCTGTTACAGGATAAGGCATTTGCCAAGCAAAGGGCTAAATCTGTCTTAAGCCTAATTTTCAGTGAACTTTTTCCTCTATCCTCCTTTAATAGACTAGCAGCCTTTAAACTAGAGATTACATAAAACACGAAATCCCTTTGAGCTGACATCTACCTAGAAATAACAGACTTCGGTAGTTCATGTGTTATATAGTCCAGCAGGCTTTAGGTGCACCATCCACACTGGTACCATACCAGAAAAACAAAAAGGTACCAAAGTGCCAGCGGCGGCCGCTGATCACGTGGCATTCATTATCACAGATGTACAAAAAAGGGGCGGAGATGGTGAGGACGCCTGCCCAGCAGAGGGACTGGCTGAAGAGCTCTCCACTGGCTCGCGCTTGTGAGTACACACTTGAAGGCCCTGGTGACCTATGTCACCCCTCACCCTGTCATTAGTCCGCAGATAGAAGGTGCCAGGAGCACACATGCCTTTACCCACACAACTAAACACAGGTGACGTTCAAAGCGCACGGCATCAGCCACCAGTTTGAAAAGGGCTGGGATCCTTGTTAAACTGCAGGTGTCCTGGCTGTCCCCGCTTTTACCCAGCAGGGTAGGGGGCTCTACATTTCTTTCACATCCTCCAGATGGCCCTGGGCAGGTGTGGAGCGGAAAAGCAACCGGGGAGGGGGGGGGGAACCTGCCTGGACCCCTCTGCTCTGGGTTTGTCTGAGCTTTGCCCCCCAGCCCCTTGCACGTCTTAGAACACGCTCCCTTTCGCGTGGACTCCCAGGGGTAGCAGCTGCTACGGGGCTTTCTAACCCACGCTAGCTGGGGGTGGCTGGACCTCTCCATCCCGGGGGCGCTGCACAGAAGCCACCTTGCTCTGTCGCTATCCCTTCCAATGCTCAGCCGAGGGCCGCAGCCTTGCGGGTGGGGCCATCTGGCCACACAGCCGGCCGTGACTCAGCCTTGGCGGGCGGCGCACAGCCTCGGGCCGTGCGGGGACAAAGCTACGCCACCGCGCCCCACCTGCAGGCCGCCCAGCTCCCCCCTCCCCTTCTCCACCCTCCGCACCGGGAGGGAGGTGCTGACTGTTGCCAGGCAGGCTGGGCCCGCGGCGGCTGCGGTTGGCTCCCGGTCGCCCGCCGCCCCCGCACCGCCTCCGCTCGCTGAGTCACCCCGCCCCACCGGCCGCCGCCCCGCGGCTCCCCTACCTCTGCGCCTGCGCGTGCCGCTGCACCGCAGGCTCCGCGCGCGCGAAGCGCCGGGCACGCGGAAAGGTCACCCCTTCCAACTTTGCTGCCATAGCCGACAGGGCTGTCCAGGAGTCTCCTCCACTGTCGTGCACTGTCACTAGCTTGTTACCATGGCATCCTCTCTGAAGCTGTTTGCACGCCCCCATCCCGGTTTAGGGTCTGCCGCAGTGACATCACTGCCACCACCTTGGTTCTGCTCAGTGGACCACAGAGGTCGAAGTCCACGAGCCTCTCCTGAGAGCGGCGCTATAAAAACCGGATGCCTTGCTGTACCCAGGCTCACCAACTCAGACCACTCAGAGTGTGTGACCTTGCTCTTGGGGAGCGTTCCCTAAGTAGTGCCCATTGGGCCAGGATGGTAAATCACCAAATACGCAACCCCCTGCGGTGTGTTGGGATGCAGGCTTTGGTGCTGGGGACTGAGGAGGGGGCCGGTCTGTTAGGCTGCTGTCTCTAATTCTGGTATAGATGCTAGGATGGGGAGCAGAGCCAGGAGAGGGGGCTGTCTTGTTTTAGCCTCCCAAAGGAAAGGGTGTCTCCGTGACTAGCTCAGTGGGAGAGTGCTTGACAGCATGAACAAAGTCCCGACTCTTCCCCTTTAGTAGTTCTGTGGCACTGGGCAAAGGCAAGTATGCTCTGAGCCTCATTTCTTCTTCTGTAAAGTGGGATTGCTAACTATCATGGCCACCTCACAGGACCAGTGTGAGGACTGCACACCTTGGAAGGCAGAGCTTGCTATTCATCAGGAGCACGGCCAGCCTGAGACTGGAAATTTTAAGTAACTCCCGTGTTTGCCTATCTTGGAATTCTCAAATCTGAACACCTGCTTTAAACACTCCTATGACTGCCTAACCAAGAGCTTCCCAGGTACGCTGCTGATGGAGTCTTAGCTCTCCTGAGATCCCACCTAGAGAAGACATTAGAAAACGGAGCCTCGTTTCTAAAGGTTATTACCTTCCTCAGGCTGTGGGGGTGAGACTCCCTGAACACCTCCTGCCATGCAGGCTCTGGTGGATGGCTCAGGATACAAGTTTTTGTTTGTTTATTTGTTTGTTTTTAAAGTAAGTTTGCTAATAGACTCCACAGACATCACTCAAGGGACCAGAAGCTGACATGCAGGGCTCCTGTCCTAACTCCCCAGCCAAGTGTCCTGAGTACATTTGGATCCTGCAGCCCTATAGTGGGGCTTGCTCAGTATGCCCTTCTGCAACCCTGTCCTGACAGAAGGCTTTTGTGATGGTGAGGCCTGTGTCCTCCTCCACCTTGAATTCTTGTCACTGAACAAAACGCCGGACAGGCAGTCTGGTGCTCACGTAGTGTTCATTATCAGTGTGAGGACAGCAAGAGGCTGCAGACTGGGTCCACATCTCCCTTCTCCGGGCCTTCTCCTGGCTTGGATTAAACGTCATCTCTTAGGCTGCCCCTGGACCATCAGTCCTTAAACCGCGGTTATTCTTCAGCTGCTCAGAGTCCACTCTATTTTTCCATCCTAGCTGTGCCAACTAGGTTTACTTCAACTTGACACAAGCTAGAGAGCTAGAGTAACCTGAAAGGAGGGAACCTTCATTAAAAAAGAGGCCTTCATAAGATGCAGCTATAAGGCATTTTCTCAGTGATTGATGGGGAAGGGTGCAGCCCATTGTGAATGGTGCCCGGGTTCTGAGAAATCCATGATGATGAAGAAGCCAGTAAGCAGGACCCCTCCATGGTGTCTACATCAGCTCCTGCCTCCCGGTTCCTGCCTTGTTTGAGTTCCTGTCCTGACCTCTTTCAACGGTGAACAGTGATTTGGAAGGTCAGTCAGGTAAACCCTTTCCTGCCTGTGGTGGTCTGAATGAAATGGCTCATAGGGAGTGGCCCTATGAGGAGGTGTGGCCTTGTTAGAAGAAGCGTGTCACTGGGCTTTGAGGTTCAGAAGATCAAGCCAGGCCTACTGGCTCGCTGTCTCTTCCTGCGGTGGAATCAGATGGAGAACTCTTGGCTACCTCTCCGGCACCTGTCTCCCTGCATGTCACCGTGCTCCTGCCGTGATGATAATGATCTAAACCTCCAAACTGTAAGCCAGCGCCAATGAAATGCTTTCCTTTATAAGAGCTGTCGTGGTCATGGTGTCTCTTCACAGCAATAGACATCCTGACTAAGACACTCCCCTAGTTTCTTTTGGTCATGGTGTTTCATTGCAGCAGTAAAACCCTTGACTAGGACACTAGGTTCCATTCCTACATCTCACCTTGAATGTGTTATGTGAGATGGTTGTGAATGCCCTGCTAGCTAGGACCTGAATGTCCCTAAGGTCCCTCCTGGGTGTTCTGATGGGGCATTGGTTTGGTTTCATAGGGACATGAGTTGGTTATTTTCGACAGATGAGGTTAGTTTCACCTTCCACCCTTGGCCACCACTGTAACATCCTGACACATCACCTCTGGGCACTCTTTGGGGTAGACAGCCCCTGCCCCTTGCCCTCGCCCACAGTCTGTCTTGGCAGACGGTGTGTGCTGACTGCTTGAGTCAAGGGATGGTGTTGCCTCTGCACTGGACTCAATGGTCAGAGAAGCACTGACTGTCATCGCCCGAAGGAACAGATGCGTGATGCCGGTCCGTGCCCACAAACACCTTCTCAGCTGGTGGAGCTGAGAAATGGGGCGATGTGATCTCTAGGAGAACTCTTCCCTCCCAGCACAGCGGCCACGGTGGGCTTTTCTAACACTTGGCCATCTGCCACTGCCAAGACACCATGCAGGGTAGATTGTCTGCAGAGATGTTTACATACGGGCCACTGAGCCATCTAAAGGAATCTGTTCCACTTCCCTTGAATTTCAGCTGGCCTTTTGACTGGACGTGTCAAAGAATGAAACAGAAAGATGCGGTTTCCGCTCAGACCTCTGCAGAGCCGGTGGGTGACGTCAAGCCTCTGAGTTGTGTGAGCTCCGAGAGAGGCTCTGGCGGAGACAGTCTACCCTCCATCTCACCTGCAGTGAGTCCGTAGCCCTGGCTCACACAGCACAAGGCAGCAATGGCTTTGAGTCTAAGCCATCACATTCTTGGGTAATTCCTATGCGGAGCCTCCCTGAACTATGGCCGTTTGTCCCTCCATCCCGGAACTCGGAACAACGCCTCTTTATATTGCTCGAGTCCCTTTCCACCAGTGAGCATTTAGCATTTTACCCCAAAACAATCCAGAGCAGGACAAATGCCTGAAATCCCGGAGACATCAACCGTGCATCCACCTGCTCATGGGAAAGATAGAAGGACGCATCACCAAGAGCTCTGGCTTGGGAATGGTACTTCCTGGCTCTGGGTTGTGTCTCTTCCTGGCCATTTGATCTTGGATATGTTCCTTAGCCTCAGTTCCTCACCTGTGGAAATGGGCTGATCACAGCACCTGCTTTCAGACAGTGTATGAAGGTTAAGGAAATAAGGGTTAGGGCTAAAGTAATGCCTGGGTGTTGCTTAGTGGGGCACCAAAGGGATCCTGCAAACTAGAGATTCACTTCACGAGTTCATGTGTGAGTGTGTGTGTGTCAGGACAGGGCATCTATTGGTCTTAAGGGGGAACAAAAATTAACCAAAGCATAATAATCTCTGCGTGTTTCAGACAGGAAGAAAGTGAAATCCACACCTACAGGGTCCTTGGGCGCTGGTGAATATCAGCCCTCTCGGCTCCCATCTGATTCCTCTGTGCTAGCAGGGGAAGGTGTAAGAAGCATGGGAAGAAGCAGAGGAAAGATGCAGGGGCTGTCTCCCTGGCTTCCAAGACACTATCGCTCCTTGAATTCAGGATCTGAGGGAAGTCAGGTTAAAAAGGGTTAAAAATTCATATGTGGCTTTGTTAAAATCAAGCACAAGAAAGAGCGTCTTGGTTAGCACTTTTTTTTTTTTTTTTTTTTTTTTTTTTTTTTAGGAAAGAAAAAGCAGCAGAACAAGAGAAATCAAAAGCTAGCCTTCTACCATCTGCTCCAGACGGGAGCTCGTTAGCATCTTCCCGGAGGCTGATTGTAGCCGCCAGCACCGCCACCGCCCGCCGCCGTAATGAAGAAGCTGCCACGCCCAGTGCCAACCTGAGCCTGCTCTGCAGCTTGGCTTGATGGCTCGCTGCTGATTCCCTCTCAGACTCCAGCATCTTCCAGGCTAACCAGACAGAAGCGCCCGTGTGGCACTGAGAGAGTTACCCTTTCTTAGCGCTTCTGCTCCAGGCCCCGAGAACAATGGAGACGCTGGCCCAGTGAGCCAAGAATAACACTTCAAACCCACATTTGCTGCTGGGTCTGGGCCTCCTGGGCCTGCTCTCTCCACCCTAATCAAAACCTCCGTGCTGTGGAGCTTTGAATAGCTGGGCTGTCAGATCTGAGGTGTAGGAAGAGCATAGCCTCCCTCCTTTCCATCTTGCTTTCTAAAGGCAAGTAGGTCAATGCAAACGTGTCCTCACGCGGCTCCAGCCCTGTGCCTGGCTGAAGGGCTCTGTGCTTCCAGGTCAGACGATCCCAGGGCTATGGGGAAGGACCCAGGAGAGGAGTCCCGAGGGAGGTTAGGAAATTTTGGTTTGTTTTCACTGTCCCTGTCCTGGAGGAGCCTGTGAGAGTAGAACCTGAGTGACTGAGGTAGGTGTGTGTATGTGACCATATGTGTGCCTGCGTGTGTGTGTGTGCACGCATGTGTGTGTACGTGTGTGTATGTGTCCATATGTGTGCCTGCGCGTGCCTGCGGCACGCATGTGTGTGCGCACGCATGTGTGTACGTGTGTGCATGCATGCATGTGTGTGTACGTGTGTGTGCATGCATGTGTGTGCCCGCATGTGTGCGTACGTGTGTGTGTGCGCGCATGCGTGTGTGTGTACGTGTGTGTGTGCATGCATGCGTGCATGTATCTGTGTGTGTAGAGGCAATAGGTCAAACTTGAATGTAATTTGTTACAAAATGTCTACCTTTTTGGAAACAAGGTCTCTCACTGTGACCTGGGGCTAGATTGGCCAACAAATCCCAGGAATCCTCCTGCCTCCACTTTCCCGGCACTGAAGCTGCACATGCACACCAGCGTTCACTCCCAGCTTTCCACAGCGGCGTTGGGAACCAAACTCACGTCTCTGTGTTTGCGTAGCAAGCACTTTACACCCTGAGACTTTCAGTTTTCTAGGTTCGTCATTCACGGATCAGTTAACCCTTAATTACTCTCCAAAGAGTCTCAGGTAAGGCTGTGAAATGAACGCCAGTGAACCTAAGATCAGCTAACTACACTTTTATGGCTGCGAGGGACCCATCACCAACAAGCTTAAGGAACCAGTAGGCACTATCCCGACCCGTTGCCTAAGAGAGTTCCCAGGTGGGCAAACCTAGACAGCAAGGGACAAGGAAGGGCTCACGTGGAGGCACCAGCTCTCTCTCTCTCTCTCTCAGCTCAAACACCATATAGGGCTCATAGGAAGACTCTGTCTCTACGGCCAAAGCAGAAGACGTCATCACAGTTCACTTGCATAAGGACGAAGCTAGATTTGTCCAGGACCAAAGGTTGCCCTGGTAACGAGCATCAAAGGTGCAGGCCTGTCCTACACCGTGCCCTGCCTGCACAGTGGCAATGGAGCCAGCATCCTGGGCTGTGGAGACTTGGAGCCTCTTACCCTGTGGCTCCCTTATATAACACCACGAACCACCGTCCCTGTGAGCAGCCACGGTCCAGAGCATTTCTAGTCTATTAAGTACATTTTATACTCACGCCTAAGTGGTGTGTGTAGTTACCATGACTCGCCCTTCACAGACAGGGAAAGGAGCTAACCAGAGGCTCATGTGCTTGAGATTACAGGACATCTGAGTGGCAGAGCCGAGGAACCAGAGGCACTGAAGTGAAGTACAGGTATGAGAGTACGCTGACCCTGGAGTAAACTAAGGCTCATCCTTCTGTGACCTTGAACAATTTCCTCAGGGGCTCAGTTTTCCCATCTGTAAAATGGATCCTCAAGTTCTCAGCTATTCCTAGACATCTTCAGCCTCTTCTTGACCTGCTTTCTCCCAGGAGGCCACACTGGTCAGCTTTCAAAGCCACCTACGTGCTGACGAATCCAGCGTGTCTTCAAGTCTAGCTCTCTCCTCTGAGCGCTGGGGTTTTAGTCCCTTGAGCATCCCCATTTGGACGTTCATCTGTGCCTCCAGTTAGCAAGTAGAGCCATTGCTGATCCTTCCCCGGTTCCTCATCTTCCCAGTCTTCCCAGTGTTGGTGCTGCCGTCTGCTCAGGCCAAATGACTAGAATTTAAGCTGGATCGGGTTTATTTTTATTAATTTTTATGTCATAAATGTATACTTTTTAAAAAATAAATGTGATATACTGCACAATTATAATTATATATAATTAAATAGAACGATGTTTGGTTGGCACCTCCAGCTTGCCCCTGCACAATCCAAAAAGCCCCATTCTGCTCGCTCGTGCTCTCTCTCTCTCTCTCTCTCTCTCTCTCTCTCTCTCTCCCCAAACCCCGCCCACTCAGAGAATCTCCAACCAAAGGGAAGGCACCAAAATGCCCAGTTCTGCATTCTTGGCCATTACAGCAGCCTCCTCCTCTGAAGCTGCCAACTGCCCCCATTCCCTCCGTAGCGGTGCTCAGCTTCTGACCACCCTTGGCACAAACCCAGCCTGTGGCAGACACGTCATCACCCTTGCCCACAACCTATAAAATCTCCCTGCTTTAGTTTGGGGGTGAGACTTCTCTGGCCTCCATCTCTGGGGTCAGAGAACCTGCCCGGGAGTTGCTTTCAATAAACCTATTGTTTTGCTTTTTCAATTCAACTTGGTCTGGCTTATTGTATTAGTGGAGAAATTTATTATTGGGAGGCATAAAACCTATTAGATAATATAATTATTGTGATAAATATAATATTTATTACTGTTTCTATCCACCTTGTGATTAATCTATCACTATGGCTTGTCCAGTCACCTCCACGATGTGTCCTCCGTGCAGATGTCTTTGCCATCAGCTTGCAGTCCATAGCCTGAGTCACCAGGGGATCTTCTGGCCTCCATTCTTGCTTCCTGGCTCATCCATCATTCTCACCTCTGCTGACAGTTCTTCCATGATGGGCAGAGGAGATGAAGCCATGGGTAAGACACTGGCCATGCAAGCATGGAGATCTGAGTTCAGAGCCCCGGCATCCACGCACGGCTGCACACAGTCACGGAGGCTGTAATCCCGGGGCTCCCGTGAGGTGATGGGTGGCAGAGAAGAGAGAACTGATCCCCTGAAGCTCAAGGGTCATCAGCGGTGGATGGCTAGAGATCTTATGTCAAACAAGGTGGAGGTCGAGGACCAAAAGAGAGTAACCTCTTACCTGTATAGATATACTGTGTACCTGCATTCATATACACACACACAGAGAGAGAGAGAGAGTCAGAGACAGACAAATAAACCTCTTCCGCGCCTTCCACCATGACTCCTGGGAAACTCTCGCTCCTTTCTATACAGTCCTGCTTGGCCTTTGGCCCTTGCTCACTCCTCTGGGCTCTCCCCGCTACCCCGGCTACCTTTGCCCCACAACAGAATTATCTTTCCATGCTTCACTCCTCACAGGATCTCCAGAGCCTGCCGGGCACGTAGCAGAAAATCGCGGCCTCTCAGCATCTGTTCTTTAGTTGAGTGACTATGCCAGCCTCGTGCGCCTGTGTCCCCAGACACCAGGCTGTGGCTTTTGTCGGCATGCCTCCTGTCCTGGCACTCATCTCCAGCGGTGCACAGCCACACCTTGCTCACCTTCTAGGTGCTCAAGGAGCCTCTCCAACAGCGACCGACCATGGAAGCACCCTGCCGTGTTCCGCAATGGGGCTCCAGCTTTCACAGCACGGTTGACCCCCCGAGGCTGCCTTCTTCACATATGCAGGGGTTTTGCTCATCTCCTCCATGGAGGCGTGTCCAGAAAAGGAGTCTTATGTGTCTTGCCTTTGCTGTATTTCTTTCCTAAAACAGGGCCCAGCCTAGAATCGCTGTTCAGAAAGCACCCAGGAGCTGACTGACAGACTCTCACGGCTGTCGTGAGGAGTAAACATGTATTGGAGTGTGTATTCATGCCACCACTTGGAAGACTGGCAGTTCATGGTGAAGCTAGACACGCACTGCCATGACAACAGAGTTCCTCCTTGGTGGACACCGAAGAGAAATGACAGCACACACCTGAAAGACTCCTGCCGCAAGAACACCCGCAGTGGCCTGGAGACGGTAGTCAAAGCCTGGAAACAGGCGAGGCCATCAAGAAGAGACCAGCCATCCACAAATGTCTTTTTTTCATTTGTACATCGGAAAGCCACTGGCAAGGAAGCTTCTGTTGGTGTGCCTCCCGCACTCTGGGGGGCAGTGTGTTGATCAAAGGTCACTGCTCTCAGAAAGAAAGGACACGCTGCGGGAGTCTGTTTATATGGAATTCGGAATGGAGCAAACAATCCTGGGTGTGCCCTGTGACCCCTTCCAAAGCCACTCGTGGGTCTAGGGTGATGCACACAGAATGAGACACACTGGTGTGTGGGGGGGATGGGTTTGCATTGACAAATGGTGCTGGGGTCAGCACGGATGCCGTGGGTGGAAAGAATGTCTTAGCCCTGGTAATTTTGGAAAGCTATGTGCAAGGCTGCATTCGCCAACAAAGGCTTGTGGAACAGCTGGGAAAACAGAGCGTTTTCAAAGACCACTGAGGAGGAAGCTGCGGCCTCACACGGGAGTCAGATCCCAAAATGGCACGCACGTGGAGAGTGTGACCCCAGCAGTGACCGTGGCTCTGGCAGGTGGCTTCCTGCCCAGGCAGGGAGGGGAGGTGGTGGTGGCTGGGAAGGAAAGCGGTGATAAATCTTTTCTTGAGCCATAAGCCCCGGTCCTCAGGGTTGCGCTGGTGGAGGGTGTTCCTCCACCCAGTGGCGGGAGACATTCTTGGGGGCCCTTTTCACTGCATCTAAAACTGTGGCAAGAGCACATAGAACAGGAAGAGGCCTGTGAGGTATCTATTTAATAGCCCAAATATCAATCAAAACTCCAGAGGCAACTCACAGAAGGACAAGGACCTTCTTCCAGGTTTCTCCCAGAGCAGCTCTGCAACTGTTTCCTCTGTCATTCATCCATCTTGCTGCAGCAATGGCTTTAGCTGGTTAGAAAACACAAAGATTAAAATGAACTTCTCTGTGTGTACCCAGGACTTGGTGAACCATACCATCAGCAAATCTAGAAAAATGTATGACAGCCATAGGAATGGGCTATGTGTGGGGGATAGGGGTTGGGTTGCAGACGTGCACCTGAGGGACTGTTTGGGGGTGCTGTTCATTAAGTCACTAATGTGGTACTTACAATGTGTGCTCTCCTCGGGTGTCCCGCATTCAGACTGATGGAGGAAAGACTGGACGAGAAGTTGGAGAAGTGTTGTGTTATTCTTCACATCTGGTTTCCAAAGGAGAACCTACAGATGTGTAGGTGGAGGCTGCTCGTTTACTTCCTGGGAGCCCAGACCCAAGATAATACACAGAAACTATATTAATTACAATACTGTTTGGCCAATAGCTTAAGCATATTTATAGCTAGCTCTTACATCTTAAATTAACCCATTTCTATTATTCTGTGTATTATCATGAGGCTTGTGGTTTACCAGCAAGGTCCGGGGGCATCTGTATCCTTCAACGGCTACATGGCATCTCTTTTGCTTTCTTTATTATTCTATCTCTGCTTGGAATTCCTGCCTTGCTCTATTCTGTGCTGCAATCGGCCCAACAGATTTTTTATTTACCAATGGTAATAAAACATATTCAGAGCATTCAGAGGGGAGTCCCACATCACAGGTGCAATTCAGGAGTAGATGAGGACCTCCGAGGAGTGACAGTCATCTTTTTTTTTTAATTTTTTTTTGGGGGGGGGTGAAAAATAATGGGTTCTGCCGGGCAGTGGTGGTGCACGCCTTTAATCCCAGCACTTGGGAGGCAGAGGCAGAAGGATCTCTGTGAGTTCGAGACCAGCCTGGTCTACAAGAGCTAGTTCCAGGACAGGCTCCAAAACCACATAGAAACCCTGCCTCGAAAAACAAAAAAACAAAAAACAAAAAAAAAATGGGTTCTCCAAGCATTTCCTCCACCCAAAGATAGCCAAGTAAAGGAGACGAGAAGGGTCAGAAGTGTGAGGAAATGGAAACTCGGGTTTCCATGTGTATTTGAAAGGCTAAGCATGCATTAAGTGACGTAGGCACATACGAGAGGTGACATCATTGGAAGACCATTCCTGAGTGTCGAGAGTTAACATACAGGTGGGTTTCTGTGAGCATGGCAGGGAATCACGGTAGACTTCAGAGGATCTGTAGCTTCATCTGGGCTGCTGAGAGACATCTCTTGGCATCGTCCCAGCAGCTCGCCTCACCAACAGCAGAGGCTGAAGGACTAGAAGATAAGAGATCTTAATAGATGGGGAAAGAACGCCGGTTAGAAAGCTGATGTGTCCATGGACTTGAAGGAAGTTGGTACTCAACATCCACGGTAGTGGACGCCTAGGAGAATGCCACTCTGGTTTTCCAGCTGCTACAGACGAGTGCCCGTTCATCTCCATTTGAGAGTCAACCTCTGCTCTTCAGGGAGAGAGCAGGGAAGGAAGGATGTGGGTAATTCAAATCTACAGATAGTGCAAACCCCGGATTTTACCAGAGATTTCAATTCCTCCTCCTCGACTTTTTTTTTTTTTTAAGTAGAGGTGTCAAATAGCACAGCCCCGCCTGCCTGTGGGCTCTGGATCTCACACGATAAGAATTTTCTAGAAGGCAGTGGAAGCAAGCAGAACAAAAGGCAGGGACGTATGGGTCTTTCTGCTTTGAAAGGCCGCCACTCCTGCTGGGTTTCATCTGGAGGAAGCTCAGGATGGGACCTTTTCTGAAAACCAAGCTCTGTGCTCAGCATTGACAACTCCTCAGTGGAGACCCCAGTGGTGGCTTTGCCGTGGCTATAGGCAGAGCGGTGATGGGGAGCACACAGGTCTCCCCATTCACGATGTGCCTGAAGCTCCTCCCATGTCCCTGTCTAACAAGATGCAGGCCTGACCAACGCACACTTGCTGCCATTTTAAATGTCCCGAAACCAACCTTTCCCAGTGACCTCATTGGTGGCCTCACACATGACCTTGCCCCAATCTGTCACCGTCTTCGACCTTGAGCCAGGCGTATGTGCACTGCTGTTTTCTGCCACTCCGTCACGGTCCCTGTCGTTCTATGAATCCCCAGCTCTCTGCTTCTTCCCCTGATAAAAACGTGTGCTTTCCAGCTCATAGTGACAGCTCCTTCCTGTGCTGACAGTCCGTGGCCCTGTCTTTCTGACACCGTGCTGCACTTTCTATGATATTCCTGCAGCTTACATCCCCTATGACTTAATGTTCTCGGAAATGTGGGTCACGACCCATCCGTGAGCTTTGCGATCACTTTAGTGGGTCATGACCTGAATTCTTAAAACTGCAGCGGTGGAGCAGAGAACACGGCAAGATGCATTCCTCGTACACACATCCTACACGGCACCGAGACCGAACATACTTCTTGATTCATGGTCCAAAGGCCTGAAGAGTCCCTGTCATGGGCAATGATGTTTGCCGCACTTAGGTAACAGAAAGCCTTGATCCACTGAGGTTACGTGGCAAAGAATGTATTCACTTCTGTGACAGGAAGCCTGCAGACGGGGCGGCTCTGTTAGCTTTGGTTTGTGGCCCCTCGGCAGCGTCGACGATCTAAACCTTCACCCTCTTTTTCATTTTTCTCCCCTCATTTGCAAACTGGCTGCCGTACACCCTGCATCACAGCAGCGTTCAGAGGCAGAAAGCAAAGCTGAGATCCATTCTTAGGGTCTCTTTCTGCCAGCGCTACCCACCCCAGCTCTTTTTCCACGGCTCTGCAAAGTAGATGACAGAAATAAAATGGCTCTCCAGAAGTAGCAAGGCAAACCAAAGCCAGTAGATGAAGGTAAGGGCGCCTCTTGCAAACACCTGTCTGGCTGGATTGGTCATGGAAAAGGGGGGACTGGAGAAGTGGGGAAAGGCAACCAAAGCCTGCGTGGGCCGTGCACAGATGCCAGGTACGGCTTGAATCCCTTTCTCTCCGCACTCTGCGACACTTTCTGCGTAGCCACGCTAGCCTTGGGCCTTGAATCCTGCTGCTCACGTTAAACCAATCTCTTTCCCTCAAAGTGTAAATATTCATGGTGTGCAGAGATAAATACCCAGTTCCGGATACAGGAGGCAGCAGACAGAGATTGGGATATGCCCCTGGTCATCCCCTGGGGCTGGGATTTCTTCCTTTTCTGGCAGCTATAAAGTGTGAAGTGCTCGAGGGGCACCGTTGGGTGCAGGAATGCTATTTCAGTAATAAAATGCATATTCGTCGCAATGCAGATGGCAGCTCTGAGCTCCACAGAAGGGACTGGGGTTCTGGAGAGGAGAGGCAAGCAGGAGCGGTGGGTGGGGCGAGACATGACGTCATCCCAGAGAGGGCTTCTCTGGAACGGTGGCGAGATTACTGCTGAATCATCCCTGGGGCCAATTTTCAGCGTGTCAGTTGGGCAAAGGTCCCTGTAATTAAGCCCTTGTTCCACCATTTGCCGCTGCACCATTCTGCTTATGTTGTCATTTGAGGCCGGACAAGAAAACACGAATACATAAAATTACCTTATCAGCTAGGGCCCTGGTGGAGAGCAGAAAGCCAAGGCTGTTGTGAAGCCAAGGCTATTGCTGGTCCTCTCTTTCTCAGCAGCACAAATGTACAGACCTGTGTGATCGCCTGCGCGCGCACGTGCGCGCGCGCGCACACACACACACACACACACATCCTCAGACCTTCATCAAAGAACACACGTTCTGGACTTTGAACTAAAGCAAATCTTCATTCCTGAGATAATTGGGATCTGTTTGCGCTGGCTACAAACACAAGACTCTCTTGCCTGCCCAGCAGAGGAAAACACACACACACACACACACACACACACACACACACACTCAGAGGAAACCACCTGCCGGGCCGTGCCCAGTCCTGGGAAGGCGGCAGATACGGAGGTGCCTGGCTTCCTTTCTGGGTAACTCATCATCTTTTTCAGCCTGCAGGGGATCCGTGGTCTCAGCCAGCCCCATCTGGACTGGATCTTACCCTCTGTCCAGTTATAGGAAGGCCCTTGTCAACACGTTCACTGGAGCAGTGTGTCTCAGGCTGCATTCCCTGCACCTTGCACACCATCGTAGGCCTGGAGCCATGGGGCCATTGTGTCTCAGGCTGCCATCAAAATAAACCTCTTCTCTGTAAATGGACTATCTCAGGTGTGTCATCTAGTGACAGAAAGCTGACCAACCTATGCCCCCAGTGTCTCCAGTGAAGCTTTCCCCACCCATCCATCTAAATGGCCCACTCAGTGCCGCGCACACCGCATCCCGTGTCTGTGCCCTGTGCGTTATGACTCAGTTACCAAGCTTCAGGCAAGGGGCTGGAGGTTAAAATACACAAACACACACAGACAGAGACACAGCGACACGGGTCATCCTTGAATTCCCTAATTCAATTCCCCTTTCTTGTGTTCAGGGGCAGATTATATAGAGATAGCCACACCCCAGCCAAACCCACCAGAAACCACTCTCCTGCCATCAGGAACTCCTGAAGGTCTCGTGCTCAGAGCAGCCGTAGGCACTCAGATCAGGGGATTACAAGGAATTCAGGATCTGGGGTCTCACTGCTCCCAACAACTCGGTCTCCAACCCTCTGTAACACCGCCCCCAGTCCCATTGGGCATTTTCTACATAGACAGATGGTCTTAGGGTCTAGGTTTCTTTGGTTTTCTTGTTCATTTTTCGGCTCTGCCATTTGGAGACTCCGCTGTCTGAGGACAGGAACTCGGTCTTTCATTTGCCCCGTGCACCCTACGCACGCATGCGCGCAGCTGACAACACGTGGCCATGAGTACCTGACACGCAAACAACCTAGTGCCTCTTCCCTTTGTCGGCTCGCCCACCACGAGAGTCGTCAGTCATCAGACCTTACCAGCCAGCGCCAGGCACTGAGGTAGGTGCTCGAGACTGAATGAGCAAGAAGCAGAATCTGCCCTGGAGAAGCTCCCCTGAGAGGTGAGGGATGAAGTGGAACTGACGTGTGAACCACAGAAGAGCGTGTGCCTCTGACGTCTCTTCCAGCGGAGCGAGGAGTGTAAACTGACGTGGTGGCCTTGGGGAGCAGAGCTGCCGCGGCCAGAAAGGGAGACTTCTGCCCAGCAGGGGACCTTGAACTTGGGCTGGACTGGAGGGAGGGAGGGAAGGAGGGAGGGAGAGAGGGAGAAGAGGCGAGTGAGGTGGGGAGGCTCCCAGGATCCTGCAGTCAGCAAACTTGTCCCACCCTCCCCAGCTGAGTCAGGTCTCCACCTCCCGTCTAAGCCGTTGGGAAGGCCACTAATGGGGACGCTGTGGAGGGGACTCCGGCCTGAGGGGTGGCAGAGGCTCGGAGTGTGTCTATGTGGTGGATCAGGTACCCTCTGACTCTTAGAGAGTAGTGATATTTTATTTGTATGAAGATCTGAGTGCAAAGCTAAGCCACTAGAAACCAGGCAGTGGTGTCACAGGACTCAGGAGAAAGAGGCAGAGGGAACTCTGTGAGTTCAAGGTCACCCTGAGCTACACCTGAGCACGGCGGAAACACACCTTTAATCCTTTAATTAGTTTGGGAGTCAAATGCCTTTATTTCTGGCACTAGGGAGGTGGAGACAGGAGTGCTGTGGCTGGGTGGAGCAGGGCCTTTGACCCACTATGCCATCTTGCTGGCCACGTGTCTTATATATTCCTGAGTGGGGAGTTCAGATTTAGAGGACAGACACACTCTTGCCCTAAATATCAAGTTTCCTGATGGAGAGAGCTGTAACCAAAGTGTGTGTGTAATCTCTGAACACCTGCTAACTTATGCTCTCATTGGTTTCTTACTGATCTCCTGTTGCCTGCTGGGCATTCTAAAGGTCATAACGGTCAACTGGCATTCCTTCCTTTGGACCACAGTACAGAGCATCAGGTCAGATCTGGGTGGTACAGACAAGGAGCAGGGCCTCTGCCCAAAGTGCTTATGTGTCTAGGAGAAGAGTACTCTTTCTTTCCCTCTGGAGGTTTCTTACCCACTCTGAGAAGTGAGGGGCTGTGGATAAACCTGCCGGAGCAAAAGCACCTAGCTATTCTCATGCTAAGAGCGAGACCCAGCAGTGAGGTTTAGAAGTGTGTTTGTCCTCTCCACGAGGGTAAGGGAGATGCTGGAGGCATTTTTAGTTGAAGCAGGACAGAGTTTGTATAGTTTCCCTTGACTCAAGCTATGGTAGAAAAGTCTTCTTAAGAGTGAATTTTCCAGAAGACCAGCCTTTAGGTAGATAGAAGTCTTCGGAGAAGGCGCCTCTGGCGGTCGATTCTGATAGCTTCTTTTTAGGAACTGTACTTTAGTATCATTTTTCTGGGCCTGGCCCCAGAGTGTAGTTCAGTTATGGAGTCCTTGTCTAGCATGTACAGGACTCTGGATCTAAGACCAGAACTGTAAAAGGAAAAAAACTCTTGCTAGATGTTCACCACTATATAACACTGAGTAATTAAGAGTATTTATGTGTATGTTGTATTTTCAAATGCGCATGCAGTACCAAAGGAAACCAAAAGGTGGCATCAGAGTTAGTTATAGAATATTGGGAGCTGCTGCCTTATGTGTGCTTAGAATCATACCCAGGTCTTCTTTAAGAGTAGCAAGTGCTCTTAATTGCTGACCTTTTCTTCGGCCCCAAACTGAGTAATTAAATAAGGTATTTATTTCTAGTACTACTATGGTTAGATGCTGGCTGCTAAGACAGGAATTGGTTTCTCTCTTGTGTAGACATCCATCCAGGTCCTGCAGCTGTGCTGTAGAACACATCCGTCCCTCGTTCTGTCTCCTGCATCACTCTGATAGCTCTGGGTGGGGGTGGCACCATCCACAGAGTCCAAGGTGGCTCCTGGGTCACACTGTATGTACTCAGGAGCTGAGCTGACATCACGGGGACCCAGCCCTCTCTGGGTACCCGGTCCTCTCTGGGTACCGCTCTCACCCTCTGGAGGTAATGTCATTTGTGTTCCTAGAGCAGCCTATCAGAGTGTGGGAAGCCTCTTACGTCACGTCTTCTCAGCTTTGAGCTCATTTGAAGAAGTGTCCCAGTGGTTTCAGCCTTCTGCTGCCCTGAATGTAGACATACTACTGTCTGGACCACAAAGGTCACCTTAGATAAGGAAGTGGAAGCCACATGCTGAGGATGTCAGAGCATCAGAGAAGACAGTGTGTCCCAGCTCCAGCCAGTTCACGACCAGGCTCCACTTAGATGACACAAACCCGTTTAAGCCATTGTGATCTTGTATGGACGGTCTCTTACTCTGGTCCTACCTGATAGAACTGTGGGCACTATAATGCTCATACCCTAAGATGTATAAAAGGGGAACAGAAGCATGATGTGTATCTACATGAAACACAGAGGTAATGTTAGAAAACTCCAGAAATTCTAGTATGTTTGTGCTCCACCTGAGAGGGTCTCACACGACTCTCAGATCTGAGGTTGCATCTTCTCTATCCACTTTGGACATCTCTGGTCTCCTTGGCTCTTGTTCCGTGAGTCTTGTAAAGCTAGTTACATTTGAGACGTTATCTGTTACCTCTCCTCTGATTATACTTTGCCTTCTGAGGCCGGGATCCTAAAGAACATTCTCTGACCAATTTTTAATTTTTTTTTTTCAAGACAGGGTTTCTCTGTGGCTTTGGAGCCTGTCCTGGCACTAGCTCTGTAGACCAGGCTGGTCTCGAACTCACAAAGATCCGCCTCTCTGAATCACCTAGCCAAGCCAGGGCAAAATTCCTCCCAGGCCGAGCGTAAGCTAACTCTTCGGGTCTGTTTCCGGCTCTAGACTTCGCTCTTGCTGGAGAGTCTACTGGGATTGGGTAAGTGCCGTGTGATCTGAACCCACAGAAGTGGGCAGTCCTGTGCTGCAGAGGCACAAATGTGCTGGGAGCCTGCGCCCATGCGGCTGCTAAGGTGCGCCCACTCACCAACTTCTCCCAGCAGGCAGGCACGTGACTAGGCCCTCACTGGTCACAAGACCCTAAGGGAGGAGAGGAGGCCGGGAGAAAAGCAGAGTTCTCCAGCTCTGAAAGCTTCCCCAAGGCCTAGCCCCTTCGTTTGGAAGGCAGTGTCACGGGCAATGCCCACCACGCCTCGTTAGAGATGGTCAGAGTGGAACCAATACCAAAATTCTGAGGCAAAGGGTTTACACAGCACCCCACCTCCACTCAGCAGAGGAAAGTGAGACCCCACATGGTCCCTTCTGCACTGGGGCAAGTCCCCACTCCTGCTCCTCCGTGTGTCCTGTTGTATCACAGCTGCTAAACTCCCTGACTCCTGCCATCCCCTGAATTTAGAGAAGAGGTTGTTCAAATGCTGTAAGCTGCACGCTCACTCATGCCCCGCCCACTCCACGAGGCTATTTAACAGCACCATGTAGGGCAGAGGGGTCAGGGAAAGGAGGAGCTAGAAGGGGCAGAAGGCTCCTGAAACTAGAGGAGGCCCTTGAGAAACACCGGGAATGATCTCATCATGAAGGTAATGTTAACCCCGCGGGCAGGCGGGTGGTCAATGGGGCAGACCCTGGAGCCTGGCTGAGGAGGGGGCAGCTAGGAAGGGAGGCAGCATTTAGCTCCCACTGTGGATTCATCTGTTCTCCTACACATCTAAGTAGCCAGGCTATCATGTGACTCTCGGTAACTATGGCAACAAGCTCTGTTTCATGGAATGCGTGGTGAGAAATCACATAGAAAGATCCCAGCGCTGGCTCGGTGCTGCACCCAATAGCTACTCCCCTCCACCTCGCTCTGTCCTCTGGGGCTTCAGGGGTGCTGGGTGACATTGGAGATGGTGACAATGAGATACCAAGCAGCTCTCTTCTGATCTGGAGACATTGGTTCTTTTTGTTCTCCTGATACTTGCCTCCCTTTTTTGGAACAGTCCCTGAAGATGAGAGACAAAAATAACACTCTCCCAAGGAGACAATGCTAATGCGCACTCGGGGCTTTCAGCGATGGGGCTCTGTAGTGAGGTGCCCACCTTCAGCAGCTCTGCAGTGACAGGGGTCAGCGTTCTGTTCTCTGCCCAGAGAGCTGCCGAGAGGCGGGCAGCAGCACAATGGGAGGCTGTGCTAACACCGAGTGGGCTCTGGAACCCAGGGGCAGGCCCTGCAGCCCCTGCTCACAGGCATAGCCAGAGGAAATGGTTGTAAACGAAGGGCATGGTTATAACATGGTGAAACACACGCTAGGGGATTCACCACCCAGAAGCCAAGTGGCTGCTCCTGAATAATGTCTGTGCACGTGGCGGGCTGCAAGGCGCCATTGCCACCAGTCTCGGGAGGCATGCTGTGCAGGCTGTCTTTTCAGTGGGGTGCCATAGGGGACTGAATGGCAGCTAACCTTGGATGAGCCTGTCAAATTCTCCATCTTTCAAACAGGCAGAGTAATTATTATTGTGTTGCCTTCATGGGCTCTGGCTGCAATCATGCTTGATAACATGATAAAGTGCCAGGTACCAGTCACACAAGAAGATCCTTTTAAAGTGTGGGTCCTTGTAAGGTCTTCCTCTTCCTCTCTTCCCTTCCTCTTCCCCTTCCCCTCCTTCCCTTCCTCTTCCCTCTCTTTCCCTTCCTCTTCCCTCTCTTTCCCTTCCTCTTCCTCCTCCTTCCTTCCTCTTTTCCTCCCTTCCCCACTTCTTCCTCTCTTCTCCTTCTTCCCCTCCTCCATTCTCCTCCCTTTCTCTTCCCTCCTCCTCCCCTCCCTTTTCCTCCTCCTCCTCTCTTCCTTCCCCTATTCTTTTCCTTTCCTCCTCATTCTTGTTCATCTCAGAGGTATTTATTCTTAAAGGATTCAGCAAGCTGGTTGAGTCAAAATACAAAGCCACAGATGTTACTGAAGTGTGACTCCAGCTAGCATGGAGAAATTTACGTTTTAATCCCAACAATGCCCCTACTGGGATTATAATGCCCCCCCTTTCTCCCTCCCCCAAGCAGACCGACACACAGATCTTTTAACACTGATCCCAAAGCCCCAAGAATGCTCTCTTTATTGTGTTCGGGGGCAGATTATATGGAGATAGCCACGCCCCAGCCAAACCCACCAGAAACCACTCTCCTGCCATCAGGAACTCCTGAGGGTCTCGTGCTCAGAGCAGCTGTAGGCACTCAGATCAGGGGAAAACAAGTTGTTTACAAGAAATTCAGGATCTGGGGTCTCACTGTTCCCAACACTATGACTGAGCGGCTGAGGGGAATTTTGAAGTTTATTGATTGGTAGAAGGTGATGTCTGTCTCTTCCGTCTACTGCCTCTCAGCCCTGGCTCATGTTCTGCCTGTCCCTGCTTCTCACAGGCTCCTCAGTGTTCTATGTGACATGGTTTCTTAGCCTACAAGGTCTATTGGACAGAGACTGTCTGTACCGGAGAATTTTAGGACTACCCTGTAGCACCTAAGAGCTTGGGTTCTGACAGCCAGCAGGTTCAGCTTCAAACCCTGGCTGCTTAACCTCACTAAATTTGGTTTCCTTTTCTATAAAGTGGGAGAAAAGAGGGGATTTGCCCCACAACACACAGTAGTGTAAATAACAGTAACAGTCATAAGTCCCTAGGTCAGTCTGGGATTACCAAGCGCTCAGTGAGGAGGAAAGAGCTGCTTTATACTACTGACATTTGGAATAGTGCTGCCCTTTACACAGCCTTGCACACACACACACACACACACACACACACACACGCACGCACAGGGGCATGAACAAGGGAACCTTCTCCCCTCCCCTGGGGATGTACAGGTTTGATAAGAACCTCATTCTCTGGGTGGCGGGTAGCAGTTAGAGGTTTTGGCTTGCTCTCTTGGTGTCGAATTTGCCATTTAACAGATGTGCAGTTAATTCTTGGGTGGGACACACAGCCACAGCAGCAGCCCTGCAAAGGGAATTGCTCTTGTTGTTGCACGAAACATTCCAATCCAGAGCACACATAAACCCTGAGAACAGTTGCGTTTTAAGAACAAACAGACTAAATACCTTTGGCAAACTGAGAGCAGGGAAAACAAGCATCATTTTTAAAATTGATGTTCATTTAAGAAATGAACATCAGGAAGGAATGGGGGGTGACACACGCTTCTGTAAGAACAAACCTCCTCTTGCAGGGCACCTGCTTCCAGGGAAATTACTGGGCTCTTCTCCCTGGCCTGGGAGGGTGCGGTGACCACACCCATTGGGCAAAGGGCTCCCTGGGCTTAGCGGCCAGAACCTCCAGGCTAGCCCAGCCAGTGTGCCGCCCAGCCAGAACCCCCAGGCTAGCCCAGCCAGTGTGCCTCCCTGCCAGAATTCCCAGGCTAGCCCAGCCAGTGTGCCTCCCACATCTGCAGCCTTGTCTCCAGCTACCTAAACATGAGGTGCATCTGGACGGCTCCCCTGCTCCCACAGCAGGGCCACAGCCACGTCCAGCTCATTCTCTCCTCATGCTGTCTGTCACTATTGCTTCCAGGCTATTCCCACTGCCTCATCAGAGCTGCACCGTGGCTGGTTGGCAGCTTCTCCTGCTAGCCCCACTTGGAAGGCTGACTGTGATCTTCCTTCTCCCTCCGAGTAGTTCATCTGACCAGTTTTTCTTTATTGTTTTCAGAGATGGAGAGGCCTGACTCTCAAAATAACCCAATCTTTAAGAATTCAAATTTTCCCCTTTACATACAGATCTGTGTTCCCAGAAGCATCTACTCGACCACAACAGCCAACCAGCTTCTTCCACGGTCTTCCTCCTCATGTGGGCTTCTCTTCCTGTGGCAGGCTGTCAGCTGTCTTCCCAGTTGCCGGTCTTCTCTTTGCGACACAATAGTTTTAGCTGGGCAGAGAGCTGTCTGGAGTGACTAGACTAACTTTGGGATGGGTGTGGTCATGTGACAAAGTTCCTGCCAGGACGATGCTCCAGTCACCATGGATTTGGCTTTCTGGTTATGCCCTCACCAAGCGTGAGTGATGTGCCCAGGTTCCTCCTCTCCTTCCGACGCAGAAAGGGTAAGGACCAGAACCATGAGGACAGAGCCAGTGAGCTTGGACCAGCTGCATGCCTTCCCTGTAGAAAGAAGATGGGTCTGTTGCTGGGCTGCCGTGCAGTGCTGAGATGGTCAGGGTTGTGTGTATGTGCTGGGCTTCCTGGCAGTAATAACATGGTCGGGTGGTGCAAGCCTGTAATCCCAGCTACAACAGAAACTGAGACAGGAGCACTGTGGACTGGAGATGAGCCTGGGCAACAAAGCAGCATATAAGTTCCGAGTGCTCCAAAGTACGTAAAGGGACAGTTTAGCAGGTAAGGGCATTTGCCGACAGTCCTGTCAACCTGAGTTTGATATGCAGATCCAGGTGATAGAGGGGGACCCAGCTTCCATGAGTGGTCCTCCCCCCAGGTGGGCATACACATGCATGCATAATGATGGAAGAATGATAGAATACACATAATTGGACAGACCGTCTCAACATGGTGCTTCCTGTTTTGAGTTAGGTGTGGTGGTGACTGCCTATGATTCCAGCACTCGAGGGAGGGACCTTCAGGAATCCAAGGCCACCCTGGCTCACAGGCGCCTTTCATATTACACTGTACCGGTGTACACAAAAATGAATCAATGGATAATTCCTCCTTATCTGTATTCATGCTAAATTACAATAAAAATGAGGACTGGAGAGATGGCTCAGAGATTAAGAGCACTGGCTAGAGTTCTATTCCCAGCACTCACATGATGGCACACAACCATCTCTAGGGGGATCTGATGCCCTCTTCTGGCATAAAGGCATGCATGCAGCTAGAGCACGCACACACACACACACACGTGTGTGTGTGTATAAAATAAAACTTTTTGAAAACAAGGAGCTAGTAACAGGTGTTACACAACTATTCAGAGAGAGACAGATAAGAGATCCGGGCAGGGGAGTTAGCTTGGAGGTGCAGCTCTTGCCTAGCACGTGTGAGATAAGAGATCACTTTGAGGCTAGAGGGTGAAAGGTCAAGCTGTGGGTTACGGGGTGGGTCCCCTGTTTAAAACACATTTGCTTCGACAGCCCTACTGCAGCCTAATCAATAGCATGTCGCCCCCATGGAGAACATATG
Source organism: Microtus ochrogaster (assembly GCF_000317375.1). NCBI lineage: Eukaryota > Metazoa > Chordata > Mammalia > Rodentia > Cricetidae > Microtus > Microtus ochrogaster. The sequence continues at coordinate 1,321,770 of NW_004949127.1, read as the reverse complement.
GGAAGGATAATAAGTGGGTGAGAAACTCAACCCAGGAACAAAAGATCTTAACAGTCACAAACAATGGATGGAAATGAAACTTTAAGTTCTGCTTCTCAGCCCCAGAGTAGGCACGAGGAAACAATGGGAGCGCTGCCTTGCTACAGATTACATTTTTAAAAAGGGATTAAGGATTTTACTTGACTGGAAGCCTAGCACAAGTCAAGGAAAAGCTGTGATGGCTTAAAACTCCTGGCTCAGTTCTGGCCTGGACAAATCCACCCGCCAGCTACTTACGGGGTTCCTAGTTAGTGCTGCGTGGGAGAGGAGAATCGAAGCTGCCCACTCCCCGGCGGCCTGCCCATGTCACACGGCAGACCTGGTGCTGTGGGAGCTAAATCACAAGGCAGCCAGGAGACACAGGCTGGCTGAGAGTGGCTGCGGAGGAACAGGGCAGCAGGAGCTGGGCAGGGCGGTGTGGAGTCGGTCTGTAGAGAGTGGCACGGTGGGCCGGGAGTTCATGGGAGTGGACGCAACATGAGTTTTAAGAGTCAAAGAAATACAGAATGGGGGAGGGGGGCTCCTGGCCCGGGTCGTAGCGGGGACTCACAGAGGCATCTCCTGAGAGGTTGGTGGTCTTGTCCAACATCCTTTTCTCTTTTTAAAAGTGAGAAGCCGAAGCTAATGGTAACCTAGCTAGACTTTTGAGTGTGGTGGGGGGCAAAGCAGAACCAGAATCTAGGATGATGCTTCTTGCCCAGAGATGAAATAAGTCAGATGATAGACTTCTCTGTCACTGTTGGAGTGAGGCTGGTGGCCTAGAGAGACGCGATACAAGGACAGCAGGGGAGTCTAGGAGAAGACAGGTGCAGAATAACATTTGGGCAGCTGGGGAGACGGCAGATGGAGGGGACGGAGCCTGAGACAGGAGGATCAATGTTAGTTCAAGACTAGCCTGGACTACAGAGGTGAGTTTGAAGAAAGCCTGGGTTGTACAGTGAGACCCTGTCTCAAAACAAACAAAAAAAACCCCACAATTTTGGATGAGTTCACATATCTGGACGGCTCTGCTGGTACAAGGTCACACTGCCTCCTAACTAGCGTTAGCAGGACACCGATGGAAGATTCTGCCGAGGGCAGCAACTTTGAGCCGTGGGAAGAGAAGGTCAGACGAGTTGGGGGCAGTGGATCATCAAGCGACCGGTCAGGCATTAGAGTCACACGGTCTCGGCTGTTGCGGGCTGTGGATGAGTTAGTTGCCTGTGCTGTGCTCACACACACGTACCAAAAGCGCTGGACTTACAGCTTCTCGGTCCTGTGCATGGCGGAGGTCGGAGAGGAGACCCAGGGCGTCTGGAGTTGGCTCCTGCAACAGCCAGCCTGCTGTTGTCACAGCCCACGATGGCACGTAACGAGGGAACGGGGCTGACACGCACACAGAAGCCCTCCTCTGTGTGGGCAGGAGTGGGAATCAGTCCCACTTAGCTGATAACCACATGAGCTACAGAGTGAGGATAGTGTGGGAGCGGTGAGTCAGCCTGAATCTCTGCATCAATCCCTCATGGTAAGTGACAGTTTCAAAGTTCCTGAGGTTTCTAAACTTGTAATTTGTCTCCAGAAGAGCTCACTTAGAACTCTGCTGGAACCTGTTAGGACGATCCCACACTTCCTCTCACTCCAGGACATCTCTGAAGAAATGGCTGCGCATCTTATTTTTTTGAAGAAAAATATAGAATACAAAAGCCGGTTGTTATACCATATTATTTTTTCCTTTTGAATTGGATAGCATTGCTTGAAGACACCCAGAATTTCCTTTCTATTAGAAATAAAATATTCAGGTTTCTGAAAGTCTGTCTATCTATCTATCTATCTATCTATCTATCTATCTATCTATCTATCTATCTATCTATCTATCTGTGTGTCTTTAATCTCTATTATTACTATTACTATTATTATTATTATTATTTTATATGTATGGGTGTTTGGTCTGCATGTCTATCTATATAGCATTTACATTCCTGGTGCCCCTGGAAGCCGGAAGAGGACGTCAGATTCCCCAGAAACAGTAGTGGTTGTGAGCCATCATGTCCCTGCTGGGAGCTGTGGGATCTTCGGGAAGAACAGTGCCCTGAACTACTAGACACCTTTTCAGCTCCCTTGCTCTTTACTCTTACATGCCTGATTTAGTTTTTTATAAATTTTAAATTTTATTTATATTTTAGATATGAGTGTTCTTCATATATATCTACACGTCAGAAGAGGGCACCAGATCCCACTGTAGATGGTTGTGAGCCACCATGTGGTTGCTGGGAACTGAACTCAGGACCTCTAGAAGAGCAGCCAGTGCTCTTAACCACTGAGCCATCTCTTCAGCCCTAAATGTCTGATTTTAAAACTATTTTATTTCAACGCCAGGGAACAAACCCCAGGGCACAGCAGTTACTGAGCAATGTCACCACTCAGCTTCATCTCCAGGCCTTAAACGTCCAGTTCTCAGGTGACACATGTGAGAATACCTTTCCTCACTTATGACGGATTCAAATCGACACTCCAGAGGTTGAAGCACAAAGAGTTTAGTCAGGAGAATGATGGAGGAGATCCCTAGGCTGCCCTCCTGACCGCTGGGCGAGACAGGAAACTGGTCAAGCCTGGCTGCAGTGAGACCTGGAATCAAAGCGGAACAGCCTTGGGCAGCAGCGGGAGAACAAGCAACCACTGTTACATTTTAATGATGACCTCAACACTTCAGCCTTAGACAAGTCTTGGACAACCATACAATCTGCCAAACATCAACAATGACAGTCCAGGCCCATTTCATTCCATTCTCCACCACCAAAGCATCGACCTTCTCATCAGCCACACGAGGCTGTCCTTACTGATTTCACAGCTGTGTGGGTGTGGGGCTGAGAAACGCTGGGTAGGATGAGCCCTGTCAAACACAAGGCTGGCGTTGCCAGGACCTGTGCTCGGTGAGGCAGCTCCTGGTCGGTGCTTAGACCCTGGCAGGGTAGGAAGGAGCTGGGATTCCACGGGAAAAGGCTTTACAGGAAGAAACCTGCCACCGCCATGTTTCTTGGCACAGACCTCCCACCTGAACTAATTAAAGTTCCACACAGGTGGCTCAAGAATGCTGGTTTGAGATCCGCCATGTGGACAGAGATAGAACCGTTGACATTTTTTTTTCCTTCTCTCTTCTTTCTGGTAACAGAAAGCAGCGTTCTTTGTTTAAAAAAGCAGAGCAAGGGAAGGGAATGTATGTGGGTTTACTCAAATAAGAGGGAGGAGAGGCTGAATCTAGGAGTCAGAGAAACGCCCAGGCGACGACAGAAAATGCGAAAATGCGCCGGTGACAAGTGACAAGAAAGCAGACGGTGCGCAGACTGAAGAGGCTCACTTAGAAAACAGGTTTCTCTTTTAATTAGCCTTGCGCAGCGCCCGCTCCGTTTCTGGCCTCTCTGACCAGCTCCTCGCCTACTATCCCACGGGCTGGACGAGCGCTATGCTAATGAGGCCACAGGGAGTGGGCTGGGCAGAAGCCGGTGCCGGGTCCACCAAGGAGAGCAGCTCCCCAGCTTAAGGCGTGCGTGCGGAAAGCCAGACTTTCTGTGGGTGGAGCCACCTGAGCCTGAAGCTACACTTTAGATATGAGAAAGATTATTCCCTGCCTGGATCAGCCACTGCCTCGACTGAAATTTCCTGCAGGAATATTCTGGAAAGACTTCATTATCCCTCAGTGTCTGTTCTTTCCCCCTCTCAATAGTGTTTTTACAGGATACCTCATAATGCCATTTTCTGGATTTCCTTGCTGCTGCTGCTGCTGCTGCTGGGATGGGGGGGGGGGCGGCGCAGGGGGGACGGGTAGGGGGAGAGAGAGAAAGACAGCCAGCAGGCATGGGTCCTGGCTCCTTCCTCTGAGGAGGAACCTCCCCTAGCTCTTCTCTGCTGCGTGGGTCAATCTCTGCCCGCGAGGGCCACTCCTCAGAGATGATGTAGTAAGACAGAACTGGATTCTGACACCACCAGGGCCCTAGAGTAGGCCTGGGCTGCATCCTGGCACCCGAGGGCAGTCAATTTCCACATCGCTTCCCAGACGTAGAACTTACTGCACACACCTGACTGTACAGTCCAGAACACAGAGCTTGCAGGGCTAGACGGATGCCTCGGTTAGGGGCACTGCTCTTCCGAGAACTCCAATCTGATCCCCAGCACCAGCATGGCCGCCACATCTGGGACTCCAGTCCCAGGGGATCTCACGCCCTCTGCTGGCCTCCTTGGGCACCAGACATGTGATCCACAGACACGCATGCAGGCAGGCAGGACACCCACACACATAAAGAACAACCAAACAGATCCTTGAGTACATCTTATCCTAAATGATTCATTTTTTGGAGAATAAATCTGTCTTTGTCTACAACAGCACTAGAAGCAATGAGAAGGAATCAAGTTCCAAGCTCGGTCCTGTCAAACAAACAAAACAAAAACCAACACCAAAACAATTAGAAAAACCTCAGAAAACCAATGCATTCATTCATCCCTGGTTGAAATACGGCATCACCCTGAGAAGGGTTCCACTAGATGCCAGGGCCAACATCCGACTGGGCAGGAATCGTCTATGTTTCCTTCTTATTTTTATTTTATGTGCGCTAGTGTTTTGCCACAGGTGCCCCTGGAACTGGAGTTACAGACAGGTGTGAGCTGCCACGCGGGTGCCGGAAATGGAACCCAGGTCCTCTGGAAGAGCAATCAGTGCTCTGAACCGCTGAGTCATCTCTCCAGCCCGTTAGGTTCTTTCTTCAAGCTCCCTAAAACACTGTTCTTTGTTGTCTCACCATCTACTTCAGGCTGAACTGGAGCCCTGTGTTCTCAGCTGGGCTTGAGCTTCTGACACCCGGCTTCAGTCTCCTGAATGCTACGATGACAGGAATAAGCCATCATCTCTGATGACACACTGCATGTTTAAATTATGCATCTTGTGATTTTTTTTTTCCCCAAGAACCGAAAGACTCAACCTTGGTGGCCTACATTCTGCAGTTGCCCTCCGGGCCTGTCTTTATCACTTTCCACAGACTTTAAAGAACATCGGCATCCAGTTGTATCCCCAGATCTTCTCTTCCATGACATGGTTTAGGGCCTGGAGACACAAACCCGTGGAACATGGCTTCCAGACAGTGCTCTCTTTCAAACGTATTTGTTCCACCCTTTGCAATTTTGAGAACAAGGTCTTTGATGGGGAAGAAACGGAAAGGGTCACTGGCAAGCAGGTGGATGCCATATAGGAGCCTTGGGAGGGGGGGGGGGGGGGTGCTACCCTGAAGATAACGGTTCTCCCCGTGGCCACACGTCAGAATCACCTGGGGCATTTAAAACAGGAGCGGCCAACCATGCTTGATCCTCAGTACAGTGGCTGAGGTGGTCAGGGATTTGTCATCAGGAGACTGAAAATCCGCATGGCTTGCTGTTGGGAAAATGTGTGTGGGAGATGGAAGGCAGTGCTGGGCATTTGACCCGAGGCCTTCAGCATGTGTTCTACTAACTGAGCTTATCCTCAGCTCCTAGAAAAATGTTTCTTTTTTGAAAGCTTACCTCTACAGAAATCATGTCTGTGTCTGTCACATATGGTGACAGCAGTCAAGCTTTAACAAGGTGTAGCCGGTATTCTCATGGAATCTTGGGCAGTAAGATGCTACCTGACTTAGCTCAGTGGTGCTAAACTGTATTTTTAAATAGGATCAAATACATTTGCAAGGCAGTCCTGAAACCACACCCACAGAGTGGGGTACACTGCCCAGCACTTCTCAGGTACCAGGGCTGCTTTGCTCCCCCCTGGTGATGTGACTGCGTCACAGAACTGATGTTTTAGGGTCCCTTTCTTGTACCAATGCCCCTTTTGCTTTCTGGCCATGGAATCCCACCTACAACTTTCAAGTCTCCGGTCTGTACCTCACTGAAACAGCCTCTTTGTCCCAGGAGTCCCCACGCCATCTCCGAACGAGCTCCTGCTTGTGCCTGGACGCCGCCCTTGCTCTTGGGGAAGTTTCTACACCTCATTCCCTCTGGCAATCTTGATGCTTGACTGTAAGGAACACAATTCTTCGACTGTACCTCCCTTCCTCTCGGTGAGAAGGTCTAGGTAACATACCTGCCTCTTTTCCTCAGATATGAAGTCAGTTAAGACCTTAAACAAGGGCTGGAGTTAAGAGTACTGGCCGCTCTTCCAAAGGACCCAGGTCAATTCCCAGTTCCCATATGGCAGTTCACAGCTGTCTGTAACTCCGGTTCCAGGAGATCTGGCATCCTCACAGACACATACGCAGACATAAACCCCAATATACATAAAAAAATAAATAAATCTTAAAAGAACTTTATCAAGTGTGCTTTGAGCAAACAGAACAATGTCTATACTATATACTGTCCTATATCTTATCATGGCCAATAGCTGCTGGGAAGGCCTGTGACCTCTTCATTCCTAACCGCTCCACAGTGGTAGCAACTTCTGACTCGTCACTCACACAGCCCCCACTGTTCCTCAGACGGGCCACAGGGGATGGCATCTGCACAGGCTCCACCTCTCTGTGACCGGACACACCAGAGCTTTGGAAGAGCTGGCTCCAGGCTGCACACTTCCTACGTACACTTCTGTCTGTAACTATTATGGAGTTGCGTTCGTTCCCTGATTTCACTCTCGTTTCCTTCCAGCTACTTCTCGATGCCAGAGAGGGGATCCTTCAGCTGCTCCATGACCACAGGCTTCTTCAGGAACACTAAGGCTGTGGCTTCGCCTGGGCTGTTTTAAAGTCTTCTTGGTGAGGTTATGCCCTAACCAGCACATCCCTTCCAGCCCCCCGCAGTGAGCTCTGGCCCTTGCTAACAGCCCATCTCCCCACCCTGGCATGTGTTCCCCAGCCAGCTGCTTGTAGAAGGCAATCAAGGGCTGGGGAAACCTTTACAAAATTAATGACGATTGATTTTTGGCCCCCGACAGTTTGTCTGCTGACTCCCAGGCTTTCTGCGCGTGGCTGGGAAGTCTGATGTGGCAGTAAACAGTCCTTGTTCCCAGCTTCAGGGTCTTATTGTCCCCAAGGCCCAAAGGCTAACCTTATCCTTCTGTGCCCCCCCCCACCCCATCATGGGGTTGAGTAATTAAAGCCAGGCCATGCGTCTTTCCCTTTCGGCTTGCTGACAGGGGCTCTGGTCCCATTCAGCGGAGCTAGGCAAGAGCGACACAGGGCATGGGGCCTCTCTTGCCCTCGCAAGCCTGGCCTTACCCAAGAAGGGCATTGCTGATCAGGCACTAGCTTTTGTGTTCCCTTTTTGTTCTCCAGACAAGTGGATGACACTGAGGGTCCCCGTGCTCCTGTGACCTCTTTACCCAGAGACCTGTACAGGCTGGTCTGCCTCCCTACCCTGTTCCTTTTTTAACTGACCCATTCAGGTAGCTTCTACCCCCACGCCTCATTTACTAGTCCGACCACTACAGGGAGACCTCTCCTCACCTTACCCATGCTCCTCAGACCTTCTGGGACCCTCACCCTTCCTCTCCTGCTCTTCTCCCTCTGCCTCGGCTCTGAAGGCTCGTTCTTCACAGAACTCTTTTCTACACCTTGCAATCCCACAGCTGGTTCTACACAATGACAACTCTTCCCTGGGGTCAGGTGTCTCTCTAGGCGCTGTGCTTCCAGCACAAGGCATTGCCACTTGGCTGACTGATGTCCGAATGGGATGCTTTTTGTAGTTGTTTTTTGAGACAGGGTTTCTCTGTTTAACAGTCCTGCTGGCTGTCCTGAAACTCACTTGGTAGACCAGGGTGGCCTCGAACTCAGAGAGATCCCCTGCTTCTAGTGCTGGGATTAAAGGCGTGCACCACCACTGCCCAGCTCAATGGGACTCCTGACATCCTAATTTTCCCACTGTGTCTTCTGTTGTCTGTTATGACTCTGCACCCACTGATCTGAGCAAACCTGATGACATTTTGTTACAGAAGCCATCAGCAGGTCCAGGGGCTCCTGGCCATTAGATGGCTCCAAACCCACCACATGCCCCTTCCCTTCCAGTCGCTGCTCACCCACGCTGCAGGCTGAGCATTCCTCGCCACACGGAAGTCCCTCCTCTGCCAACAACTCCATCCCTACAGTGCTCCCATCCTGGTGCCAGGGTGCTCCTTCTGGCCTCAGAGCTGCTCCAGTGGCCATGCTGGAGGCATGCAAAGCCCAGGTTATCTGGTGCCAAGAAAGGGATGTACTGCGTAGCCTGCTTTAGAGCAGGCCCCAGCTGGTTCCGACAGCACCCTCTGGCCCGCGCAGCTCCTTTGATCCCGTGGAGGGGTGGGTCAGGGGCGAGCACCTGGGCAATCAGTTCTGACAGTGATCAGACAAGGACTTAGGTGTTTCCACCACGCTGCCTCAGCAGGTTCTCCTTGATTCCTCCCAGAATTGTGCCGCCTGCCGCCTTGAGGCCTTTCTGCCCAGCCTTCCTTCAAGGGTGTGGAGATTGCACCACAGCACGAAGGCTGTCCCAATCTCCTCCTGTTCTCTGGCCCTTCATCCTTCTCAGGGTTTCCCCTAATACATCAGTTTTGCTATCAGCTTCCCAGGGGCAACATTAGACGCTTGCCTTTTTTCCTGGGCTTAGAACCCAGGGCCTCAAAAATGCTGGGCATGTCCTGCACTGCCGGGCTACAGCCCTAGGGACTTAGAATACTGGCACGGTAAGTCATGGCCTGTAAATATATGAGACGAAACATGCCCCAGCAATGCTGAAGCATGCACGGCAACCCGTTTATATTGGGCTTCATGGTCTGAACTGATGAGGACGACTGACCAGGTCTTCTTCACACACACAAATAAAGCCATCTGCGTAGTCCTCCACTGGAGGCAGCGCCTTCTGACTTCCTCCGGTTCAACTGCAGTAAGAATTTTCTGTGTTCATTCCTATTCTGTGCCAGTACCATGGAGAACTGTCATCTGTGTGTGCACCTCGGAGTTCCACGGAAGCCATTGAACACTGCTCTGTTGATCCGCTTGTCCTACATGTGCTTTCAAGACCTCACTTGGGCTTCAGACAGTGCGAAAGGCAGGTAGTCTTCACTGTACTGGAGCTCAGAAGGACCATGTGACTCCACCAAGGTTCAGACCCCAGGTTCTCAATGGTCAGAAAACTAGGTTTCTCAGTTCCAAAAAAGAAATAATGGTTTCCCTCCTCCAATGTCTAGAACCCAAAACAATGCTCCACCTCCCCCAGTCTGGTGAGAGTGCAGCAGAATAAACCGTGGCATTTCACCTTCCTTTCAAGGAAAGGCTCTTCATCTGCGGAGGACCTGGGTAACACGCTGCAGAAAACACACGCAGTGCCCCTGTGCTGCCAACAAACAGCCATGAGAAAGGATGGCCTGGTACTCTGGCAGCTCTACACCTGGCCATTGAAACCCCTCAGCACATTCCTGTGCTCAGTATTAACTGGAACAAATATCTGTTGGGAGCAGTGAGACCCCAGATCTTGAATTTCTTGTAATCCCCTGATCTGAGTGCCTACAGCTGCTCTGAGCACGAGACCCTCAGGAGTTCCTGATGGCAGGAGAGTGGTTTCTGGTGGGTTTGGCTGGGGCGTGGCTATCTCTATATAATCTGCCCCTGAACACAAGAAAGAGGGCATTCTTGGGGAATTCAAGGATGACCTATGTAGCAATCTCTCTGTCTGTGTGTGTTTGTGTATTTTAACCTCCAGGCCCCTTGCCCGAAGCTCGCGAACTGGGTGCCAACGCAAATGTCCGTGTGTGCTCCAAACTCTGCAGCGCTGGGCCGCACAGCTGCTGTTACTGCACACAACAGCAAATGTTCAGACTCGGTATTTAACAACTCCCAGGTCAGCGTTCATCACGAGTCCTTGGCCTCTCGAGTTGTGAAGGGCAGTGACAGAGGCAGCTGGCATCACCCGAAATGGGCAAGGCAGGAAGGGCCACACAAATTAGTAGAGAGCACTAAAAACCAGCTCTGCACACAGAACTCCCTGGCAACGCCTAACCTCAGAAAGTCAAATGCTAACCACGGGGCTTCTTCTTTATATCACACGTAAAGACAAGCCTCTATGTTTAGAGACCCAGGGCCAGCGTCACTGTGTTGATTCTACTCTGGAGTCTGATGGGGTTCACAATAATCTCAACAGGTACACTGATGCTCTTGGGCCCTCAGTTAGATTTTCAATAATCAAACAATACTAACAAACCCACTTTATGTAACATGTGAGCCAATCTCCCTTATGTAAAGGGAGCTGGAGAGCTGATGGTGGTGTCAGGCAGCAGGGCCTCCCTCACACAGGGAGCTTCTGCAGTACCAGTGGGCTGTGGCATTTCCTTCAAGTGGCAAGCTCTATTATTGGAGCCTTTCGTAACACAGCTCAAACTCTGGCTTTATCCTAAGCTGGTGAGCTCTGCAGTTGGGGCTTTTTGGGGTGCTTTAACCGCAGGTGCCCAGTAGAGTTCAGCAGCAGCTGCTGGGAGCAGAAGCATGGTCTTAAGGAGCTTGCCCTTACAAAGGTGCCCAGGCAGGGGAGGAAATAACAGCACTTGGCAACTGGAAATCAACGCTGAAGCTATCGACCCATCTATTACAAACCACCCAAACTCAAAATGCATCCCGACGCGGCAGCCCCAGAAGGATGAGGCGGTAGGAACAGCAGCTACCATCTGCAGGCAGACGGGGCTACGGAGTGAGATGGGATCTCAAACCAAACCATCCCGAAACCAGGAGAGGGCATTTTCACTATCTGCCATGAAGCATATATTACTTTCATAATTAAAGACTATCGCCAACCAGTCAAGAACCAGATACTACAGAAAAAAAGAAAGAAAAAAAAAACAAACAAACAGAGCATGTAAGAGCTAAACAGGCATCTCCCACAGATACGAATTTAAAATACAAAACTATAACATTTCCAAAATTCATACCTAGCCCTCCAGGCACCCTGGTCCAGCACTGCATTTTCACAGCCAACATTCTCGGAGGCCCTCAGACTAACAGACTCATCCTAAAATTTACATGTGTAGTTTCACTGTCAACCTGGAGGCACTGTCCTTGTTTCTGGGACGTGACGGGTGCCGTCACCGCAGGCTTCCCCCTCAAGGTCAGACTCTAAATGGCAGCAATGGGTTTGAAGCCTAGAGCTGAGAAAGCCTTGGCTACTTCCCGTGCTCAGTATATTTTCTCAGTCGTTTGACAACCGTGTGTGAGACAGGCACAGCTGGAATCAGGCATCAGATTTAAGGGGTTTTTTTTGTTTTTGTTTTTTCGAGACAGGGTTTCTCTGTAGCTTTGGAGACCGTCCTGAAACTAGCTCTTGTAGACTAGGCTGGCCTCAAACTCAAATTTTTTTAAGTTATACTTTTATTTAGTTTGTGTGCACAAACCACAGCAAGTGGACGGAAGCCAGAGGATAACTCAGGGGACTCTGCTCTTTCCTTCCGTCGTGTGGGTCCTGGGACTCGAACTCAGGTCACCTGGCTTGGCAGAACGGGCCTTTACCACTGAACCACCTTGCCAGCCCACACATCATATTTTGGACTTGTTGGCTGTGACTGAGCCCTTTCTTTCTCAGGAAAATACCCTGAATTGCTAAGGAGGATTATTCTTAACAGGATAACCTTATATCCACCAGCTAACAACTGATTTCCATCTGGAAGCCACACAGCAGCACACTGCCCTACACCCTCTCAACCGGCTTTACAACTTGCAGTTTCCTGGTTTGTTTTCACTGCAGTCCTGGTCATCTAGAACTTGCTCTGGAGACCAGACTGGCCTGCCTCTGCTAGGATCAAAGGCTTGAGCCACTCTGTTTCTGAGATTGCATCTTTATGCATGTTCATGCAAATCTCACTTCAGCCCCGATTTTAAGCTCTAGCATGGTATTCCAAACACAGGCTAAATCCCCAGAGTGCCACCGTGTCCCTTTACCAATGTGCTTTCTCAAGGGCACACTGTGCCTTGGAATTTGATATTATTTGAGCATGTTTTATACACAGTATCAACCCTTATATTTAATTTGCTCCTATGAGTGTATAAAGACCTATGTGATTATGAGTTTGCTAAAAACTTTTTTTTAAAAAAAAGATTATTTATTATGTATACAACATTCTGCTTCCATGTATACCCACACACCAGAAAAGGGCACCAGATGTCATTACAGATGGTTATGAGCCATCATGTGGTTGCTGGGAATTGAACTCACGACCTCTGGAAGAGCAGTCAGTGCTCTTAACTACTGAGCCATCTCTCCAGCCCTAAAAACTCTTTAGATTGAAAACAAGGTCCCACTTCTGGAACTGAGTGACAGTCAGTAAGCATGTTATGTGCTCAGCGGTACTAAGATGATCCACTGAGACACTATCTATGGGTGTTTATCTGCACCTATGTATATGTACCACACATGTGCCTGGTGTCTCTGGAACTGAACTTCAACAGTAGTGACCAACCATGGGGGTGCCAGCAATCAAGCCCTGGTCTTCTACTGGAGTAACAAATGTTTTTAACCACTGAGCCATCTCTCCAGCCCTTAGCCAAGAATTTTGTTTGCTGATGGGATTTTTCAATTTAACTGACCTGGATAACAGTCTTCACCTACAATATTCTCATATTATTACAATGCCATTTGCCGATGTTTTTTTTTTCTAAACTAGGATTGATATCCAACAGCCTATTAAAATGTGGATCTAACCTAGTCAGAACTGTATCTTAAGGTGTACACTTGTGCTGCCCCTCCAGCACCTGTAGCCATCAGTGAACAGGCTTGTGATTGTTCAAGATGATAAGAGCAAGCCAGGTGGTGTGGGGCGCGCCTTTCATCCCAGCACCTGGGAGGGCAGAGGGAGGCCAATCTGGTCTACAAAGGGAGTTCCAGGACAGCCAGGGCTATATAGATTTAAAACCCGGTCTCTGATAAACAAGACACTAAGAATAAATGACCATGAGTACCCGGGGGAGATAAGAAGAACATGCTATCTTCAGGGCAGGGACAGCCACTGTAAACATGACTTCACAGCAGCCGGGAGCCCTTGCACTGCACCCAGGAAGACTGAGCCAGTCAATCATTGACGAGGGAGGAGCTCACGGAACCCTGTCCCTCCTTGTTAAACTACTGGATTCTGGGGAAAGACAGTGGTTATCTTCAGTTATATACCAAAGAGTGGACACAGACAGTCCTGATTAAAATCAGTGGGTAAAACAACAGACACGACATAGGGAAGGGGCACGCAGGGAGAGAGGACTGTTGTTGGAGACTGTTCGTTCCTGGCGGCTCAGACCCGAAATAATCACGCAAAAGCTCTATTATTTGTAATCTGTTTGGGCAAAGCCTAAGCGTATTGCTAGCTAGCTCTTACATCCTAAACAAGGCCATCTCCGTTATCAGCATCACCGCGAGGTCGTGATCTACTGGCAAAGTTTCAGGGGGCTCTGGAGGAGGCGTCCGTCTTTTGCAGTGGGGGAAGGCACTATATACAAGTGTGACTGTCAAAGAACAAACAATCACACATGGAACCAAGTGCAACTTAAGTCCAAGTGTGATCAAGACACCAAGATTCTTAATCTAACTGAATATTCTTCCCATTTAAAATTATAAGCAGAGAAGGACGAGGACAAAAAAGAATCAAGTAGTTCATAGTCCAAAAGTCGGCATAAGAATAGTTCTCCCATGAATAATCAAGCTTGGTCAAAATGAGACTCCACCCGTGATGGCTTCTGGCACTGTGGTCTGCCTGGTACCAACAAACTGCCAAGTGAGGAGCCTGTTCACCTGACTTTCAAATCACAACAAAGCCTCACCGTACCGTTCTATCTCAGCCAGCACTAGAGTCAGCTAAAATTCCAGCCAAGTTCAAGGTCAGCCATTCTGACTGACCAGAACCAGGTGCATGCCCACCCTGGCTCTCAGATCAGGCCCCAGGACAAAATGGAACAACTTCACAACAGCGTAGTTCGCATAGTTCACCATCCTAGACTCTTGCTCTATTGTGCATAATTCTGCAAGCAGTACTCAACAAAGAGATCCAAAATTAGACGGCAACTTTACAGGCTAGCTGGCCATGCACAAGAATGGTTGTGAGACATGTTTCCACTAACCTAAGCTTGCCTTTCTCTTAAAACAGAGAAGCCATGCCTGATCAGTGAGCCTGCTGAAACCCACATCAAATGATGCCAAGACAGATTGCTGCCACATTCTGGGCTCATGAAATACAATTTCCTTAAATCCTAAGTGGATTTACATTTATTGCATTGAAACAGTATTTGTGGGTTTTACTGTAGTGTTTCAGCCTACAATCTTCTGATCTAAAATTTCCCTCCATACTTCCTTCAAACTGACCTTTTAAGAAGATGGGAGTGAACTTCTGGAACATTTCAAAGGTAAGAGCAGTGAGAAGAACTTGCTGCAGTTTAGGGATGCCATCCAAGGCACCAGAAATAAGGCCGCTTCTGTTCCCAAAGTCCCTCAAGAACCATACACTCAATGACAGAGATCAGTTTACTTCTGGTGGCTATGTAGGCGAGAAGTGACCACAGCAGACTGGACAAACTAGCCAGTCTCATGGGAAGGAATGAGGAAGAGAACACCCTCACTAAGTGGCAGGAAGACAGTGCGGAAGAAAGCAGCAACTAGAGCTCAAGGAACTCAAGAGTGAGGGTTGACTGTCACAGAAGGGGCGGCAAGTTCACGCTGGGCTGGACCACGAAAGGCCTGTCAGTCAAGACCCTTGAGGCTTCCCAATAGAGGACAAAGCTGGAACTGTGCTCCAAGAAAAATCTCTCCTTACTTAAAACAAACAAAACACGGCAGGAGGAGATACAGAAAAAATAAAACTACCACATAAAACTCTATAAAACATACAGCTCTGAGCAGTAACCAATGCAGGCCATGTGGAAGCATGTTCTTGTCAGGTCTTTCCTTTAAAAGCCAGTATTTATCACGGGGCAGTGGTGGCGCACACCTTTAATCCCAGCACTCTGGAGGCAGAGATAGGTGGACCTCTGTGAGTTTGGAGGTCAGACCCAGGGCAGAGCACAGGTGGTTGGGCTTCCTCAAGTTTACCGAACCAGCCATTTCACTGGCCCACCTCTCACCTTCACAATGAAGGGCTTTAGAAAAACACAAGGCAAGTAAGAGGGCTGGAGCCAGCACCACCGCCCGTTCTTGTCGCTGCGGCAGTCTGCAGCTCGGGGGCTTCTCAGCACAGCTTCGTTTGCTGTGCCCGCAGGAACGGGCAGGGCATGTACCACTCCGCACAATGCGCTAGCTAGCTTCAGCAGACGGCGGCAGGAAGCTAGAGTCACTGGGCCAGAGCTGCTACATGTGTTCACACATTTCCTTTATTTGTTCAGATCTGACACAGATGTCAGTTTCTCCATTTTAAAGGGTGACTACACACTCACTCTTCAAGGCAAAGTTTGGAGCCTATTTACTGTGAAAAATCACACACACACTAAAGACCTAGGTACAGGAAAGGCTACTTTGTTACAAGGCAAAGTTTAGAGCCCATTTACTGTGAAAAATCACACACACACACTAAAGACCTAGGTACAGGAAAGGCTACTTTGTTACTGTTACTCTTATTTTTTCCTCCTTTGGAGCAGAAAGGTACCAACAAATAAAACTAACTTTTACTGATTCTGAATAAAATACACGTAAATACCAAATTTACACTCCAGCCATCTGGCAGGTAAGACCTGTAAGCCTAACACTTAGGCTGAGGGAAAAGATGCGTTGGATGTCAGCAGGACTCTATAAGATGTTCCCGGGAAGTTCCAGCCGTGGCGCCTGCAGGTTATGGGGGATTACAACCTTACTTATCTCATGTTCCCTGGCAGCTTTCAGCCCTTTTCAGCCTGCTGTGGACAGCTTGTCAAGCACACTTAGAAATGGAGATAAATTGTACCTGAATAGCAAACAAAATAAAATGTTTCAACTTTCACTAGACACCAAAGGACTACATCACATTTAAACAATTTGATCTGAAAATAACTAACACTCAAAGTATTCAAAGGCCATGCATCTTAGCACCACTGTCTAGGAAGCCTGCCTGTGCATTGCCTGCTCCACAGTGCTGGGTCTCCCTCATTCGCTACTTTAATAACACACTGGGTAGTGGTGGAGCACGCCTTTAATCTAGCGGGGGCAGAGGCAGGGGGATTTCTGTGAGTTCAAGGCCAGCCTGGTCTACAGAACTACCTCCAGGACAGCCAGGGCTACACTGAGAAACCCTGTCTCAGAAAACAAACAAACAAACAAAAACAAAACAAAACCCACTCCATGTATCCCATCTTGTTTCCCAGCAAGAGCTGTTTTAGGAGATGCAGTTCTAAATGTGTTAATAAATTAAGAGAAAAACCTGAGAATTTGTCAAAGAGAAACGCTTACAACAAATCTAAGTGGCTCACCAACCACGTTACTACATTTACACCAAGTCTGTAGCATGAAGCAAACTCATTTGCTATGCTAAACAGCGAAGTTCCACACTATCTATAAACGACTACAGACTCCTATGACACACGACTACAAGCATGTTTTAACATAATGTATGTGCACGTGTGCACAAATGTGAAAGAGACTACTGACTGGTTTTTATAATGCTTTTAAAAACTCTCCCAAATCTGGATGTATCAAAGTGTTTTTCAAATGTATTATTTTTTAATCAAGTAGATGACAAACACCATGAACTGGGACCTCTGGTAAAGTTCTCTGGACAACAGCTGCATCATTGCACCTAACAGAGCATCTCTGTATAGCCCTGGCTGGCCTTGAACTCAGAGATCTTCCTGCTTCTGCCCCACAAGTGCTGGGATTAAAGGCATGTACCACCACTGCCTGGAAATTAATCTGCACAGATAAGGGTATATGATGGTATGTACCTGGTATTTGATAGTAACACAATCTTCCTAGCACAACCACATTGTCAAGTAACATGACAGTCTGCCCACAGCACACCACCGGGTCCCCCTCTGAGGCTGCTCCACTCTCGTCCGTGGGCTCAAAGGCCCCATTCATAAGCTAAACTCTGATTAACCCACACACACTTCAGAGAGGCAGCATGCTCTGGCTCACCCTTTGTTCCCACTTCTCTCTCCATAGCCCTAGGCAGCTCCCCGTCCCTCTAGGCATGACTGACCTCTTCACCCCCTTCCTCTCCCCAGAAAAGCTACTCAGAACACACTAGGCACTTAATATCTACCTTAAAATTATGAAAATAAAAATATATACCTTCCCTAGACTACATTATAATTTGTGAAGAACAAAAGCTTTGTACATTTTTTTATACAATGTTGCTTTCATGTCAAGCTTTACAGCTAACATCAGCAATTGAAGTCTGGAGCTGGAGAAGCAGCTCAGGGTTTGCCTAGCACGTGTAGACCCTGGGTTCAGTCTCCCCTAAGAGAGGGTGGTGGGGTGGAGGCATCAGCAGGCATGAGGAAAACTCAGCCTGAGAACCTGTCCCACAAACGTGTGGACAAGATTCTTCCTCCCAAAAGTGTTCTAACATTTCCTAAATAAAGGGAAAATCCTTTCCCCTAGAACAACACCCAGCATACAGATCTCATTTCTAATTCTCCCAAAAGAACCAGTGGGAAAATGTTCTTTCTGGGAATGTACAAAATAAGCTTGAGGCTTCTTAAAGTCTTACAAATAAAATTCTCAAAACCAAAACAAGATGGGACATCTGACAGAAAGTCAATCTAACCCTAAAGTCAATCAGAAAGCTGCTGACAGTCAAAGCTAAAATAATTTTAACAAGACAGATCAGTACTGGCCTGAAAACCCATATGGATACGTGTCAAGTGACTAAACAGATGGGAAGAAAGGACATCTCCATAGACCTCCAGGTAACACACAGACCACTCAGCGGCCAGACCTTAGAAGAGGCAGAGATAAAGCAGGGTACTTTACAGTCCCTAAAATGAAAGCCATTAGAAACCACTATGCTTAGCAACGGATGGTGATGCGTCCCTGTAATCCAAGCACCTGAAAGGTGGAGGGGGGAGGGTCAGAGAGCAGGCTGGGCTATACGAGACAATGTCTCAAAAAAACGAAACAAGAAATAATTACGTAATGATGCTGCAAATATAAAA
Source organism: Microtus ochrogaster (assembly GCF_000317375.1). NCBI lineage: Eukaryota > Metazoa > Chordata > Mammalia > Rodentia > Cricetidae > Microtus > Microtus ochrogaster. Next base: position 1,303,690 of record NW_004949127.1, on the reverse strand, counting down.
TGATCTTAAGGAATATGACTTTATCAACAGTGAGGATTACACTCACCAGCAGCATGTGACTGAAGTCCACCTCTGTAGGAAACATTTCAAGTTTGGACTTATACTAAATACAAAGACAGAAAAGGTAAGTAACTACTGCAAAGACAGCCTCAGCTAATCAAGAGCACTTAAGGTGCTCTCTTTAAAAATACCTACACTGGGGGCTGGAGAGATGGCTAATTGGTTAAGAGCACTGGCTGTTCTTCCAAAGGACCTGGGTTCAATTCCCAGCAGCCACATGGCCGCTCACAACTGACTGTAGCTCCAGTCCTAGAGGATCTGGCACCCTCACACAGACACACATGCAGGCAACACACCAATACACATAAAAAAAGTTCTTAAAAAAAACTTAACACTGTAACTAATGACAATTAATTTTGTTCATATTTTTTCAGCCAAGCAAAGGTTTTATTATACCTATACACTGAAAAGTCACACCTTCTTTTTAAGTTTCACAGTAAAAAGAAGCTAGCCTAACTACTTTACTATGAACAGTGACATCAAGCATACCCCCTGCCTGCTGATTCACCACGGCCATACCGACTAAACAAAAAGACAAACTAGAAAACTGGCACAAATTCATTCAGATTCAGCTGTTTAAAATACATTTTAGAGTGCAGTGTTTGATCAATGTATTATAGGAAAAACAATGCCCCAGCACACGGAAGGCAGAGGCAAGTAGATCTGAGTTTGAGGCCAGCTTGGGTCTCAAAAGACAAAACAAGTTGGGTAGTGTGGTGTATGCCTTTAATCCCAGTACTCAAGAGGCAGAGGCCAGCCTGGTCTACAGAGTGAGTTCCAGGATAGCCAGGGCTGTTACACAGAGAAACCCTGTCTCAAAATACCAAAAAAAACCAAGCAAACAACAACAACAAAAAAAATCCATTAGCCATGAATTAAAACAGGCAGTATACTACACATGCAAAGAATGAAAAGCAAAGGCTGGGGCTGTGAGCTGCAGTAGCTGTGTGACCTTATGGTATGTCTCAAGTTGGAGTTATGCTGTCGTACCTATGAAATATTTGTAATATAAATCCCAAAGTCACTGTGTGGTGGTGGCGCACACCTTTAATCTCAGCACTTGGAAGGCAAAGGCAGGCAGATCTCTGAGTTCAGAGGACTACACAGAGAAACTCTGTCTCAAAAAAAAAAAAAAAAAAAAAAAAAAAAAAAAAAAAAAAAAAAAAAAAAAAAAACCAAGTCCTATCCAGTCTTGGGTGTCAGCAAGGCTGACCCATCCAGCAACTAACTGACCTACACATCTTTTGTTGTTTTAGCATTGCAATGTTAATTCTTTTCTTCTAGTATCTTGTATATTGCACACAAGATTTCATTGACATTTTGTTCACTCTTAGGAAGAATTTTACAGAATCAAAGAATCAAATAGTCAAACATAAGGAAAACAATGAAAAAAAAATCTAAGGACTTACTTGCCATCCTCTGAACTACCAAGCTATACTTGACAAAATTCTACAATCAGAAAGGGAAGAGGGGAAAGAGGATTTAAAACCTCTCAAAACGGACAAGAAATTAGACTAGTTTCATTTTCTTTAACATCTTCTTTAATAAGACATTACAGCACACGTGAGGTCCCAAGTGTGTCAGCTAAACATGGGGATGAGCATGGAAACAAGCTGAATGTGAAGCCCGTTCCCTTTGACAACTGACAAAAATACAGAGTACAATAGATCGATCCCCTCTCGCTATTTGATATCACCTTTGAGGTGACACAGTAACAGTCTTTAAACAAATCCGTCTGATAGAAACTCTCCAAATTAAATTACAGAGAGGTTTGAGTTGTCACTTTTCTCCTTACAGCAAATCTGACTGACACAGAAGAGGCCATGCTGAGAGTGAAGACCCATCAACTATTCCCTGTCACTGAGATACAGAAGGAATACGGCGTCTTTCGCTGCTTACACAACAGTTAAATACAAGATCGAAAGGTTTTATTCTGAATTACAGACACTGGAACAAACAAAAAGAATTAAACTGAAGCTTGCGAACAGGCTCATTTCTGAAAACCAATGCCCACCTGCGTAAGGTACATCCGAAAGCTCTAAAACTGTCACTAACTTGGGAGGCTCACAAGAAACAGGTAAAACTCTAATTTTGGTCAGCAACACTTTAGGAAACAATGGACACCAAGTCTGAGAGGCAGGAATTAAACAGAGTAACAGGACCGTACTTAGTGAGGCTGGGGACCGGGACTGAGGCTCCTGGAGACGCCTTCCTCCAAACTCAGAGCACTCTGAGCCAGGTGGTTGAGTCCACAACGCTGCCACCAAATGCCAAGGCCACGGCAGCCAGAGGGGAACCATCTGTCATGCACAGGTCAGATGCTCAAAGCAGCTGTCAGCGCTTATTAATGTTCTTCTGATTACATCCATTTTTAAACTTAAACTGAGTTATTACAGATTTGCATGTACACCAGGCAACAAAAGAAAATCAGAACTAGTTCTCCTTAACTGGCAGAATCTGCCTTATCCAACTGAACCAATGTGAACACTGGCACATTTTAGAAGTCAAAACTTCTCTTTGATTTTAGGAGCCAGCACTAAGTTCGTAAAACTAGGTTTTACTTAAGAGAAAAGAATGTTCTGGGAATTAACCTGGCACAAACCATTTCTATCTTTCTGTTAAATGTAAAAATCCATTCATAAAATTAGCTAAATAACTTTTTAAAATCTCTCTCAAAAATTATGGTTCATTTTCAAATTAAAGAATTGGAACAATTTGCAAAATACTCACTATATATAAGACATAGATCCTGATGGTTCACCCTTGTTCCATCGTACTTTGTCCAAACAGACCATTTCGTTCCGGCATACGCTTTGGGATACAATCATGCAGAAGGGCCCACTGGCAATCCTGCCAATTTTATGGGTTGTGTCTGTTACACCTATAATGCACTCCCAGCTGGCTAGTGGAGCCAATCCACTGAACAAGTTTGACGTTTTCAACCTTAGACAGAGGACATGATCGGCAGTGGGGAATGACACGTGACTGCAGACACACGGAAGCAGCGTGTCGGCTGCCAAGAAATCACGTGCACACTGAACGAATGAGTCTGCTCTAGTTTAACAAACCTGCCACTGAGCTGAGAAGGGAGAGGACTGCTCTGCAACACTAGCTGATCAATTCATTTTTATAAGGCAAATAATAAGTTAGAACAGATTCCTAGAACCATTTATCTTGTGATGTTGTAAAATCAAAGCACTACTTTATTAAATGAGTTATTTTACACAATATGAACATCAATATAATTACAATTGTAAAAAAATTTTATAACAAGAATGGACTGATTTTTCAGATTTCCAAATCAAACTTGACTGTACACTTACACAGAATTGTCTTTGCATGAAGCCCAAAGGGAACAGCATAAAAATGAGTGTTTCTGTAGCCCCTTTATTTTTGCTGATCAACAGTTTGTTTAAAAAAGCAGCTGCAGGTTTGTTACCTAAGGTCTGAGACAGTAGAAGAGTCAAAGGTTTCATGAGTTCACCTGGAAGACAGAAAAGCTTCAGTCAAGGTCATGGCTGACAAGCATTTCAAATGTCTAAAATGAAAGACCATCAAGATATCAGAGTGGTGGACTTGTCAACTGGATATTACAGATAGAAGTAATTCTCAAACACATGGGTAATGTGTCACTACTTAGGAGGGCAAGAAGCCCAACAGCACATGAAGTTTAACCTGGTAACTTCAAGGGCATTTCTACTGAGGTTCCCCCCCCTCTGTATTTTAATACAGAGAAGCTCTGCCTAGCACTGTAAGTAAGTAAATGTAAAAACGTACTCAGGAAACTGCTCTGGACTTCTGGGAGACCCTCGTGCCTTTGAAATGACCATTTTCTCACAGCTGACAAGCCTTTCATTCCTGGCTCTTATCCCCTCTATTTTTGGCTATAGTTGCACGAAAAAGGAGGGGTCCAGAAAAAAAGGGCTTTACCAATCATCAAGTGTTTTACTGGAATACTTTACGATTTATACCAAACAGTTAAACATTCAAAGCAAAGGCACACAGTCTCTGCTAGAGGCAGACTCATTCCATAGCTGAGGAGGTATAGTTTTGCTCCTATATCCCAAACCAAGACTGACAAACCAAGAAAGACCAGTTAGTTACCTGTAAGCTTTATGCCTGAACATCAGCCAGCTCTGGAGGAAGTGGAGTCTTAGGGTGTTTGCTCTCAAAGTGCTGCTTGAAGGTCTTGGGGTCTGGCATTTGTGTCTAATTTGGAAAGTATGCAAAAGAGAAGAACCAGACTTTATGTAGGAAAGAAATACAAGTAACCTGTTAAAGCTTTGACTACCCATGCTACACAATTACTGCAAAATGCTTTTAAATTCCAACCCGTAACTGGCATGTGAAAAAAGACCTTACATAAAATGAACTCCTAGCCCCACATAAGAAGTATTTCATGTTGGTAACAGCAAACAGAAGACACTTACACATTAAGCATATAATCTTAATTCTCACAGAAGCTTTACCTTCTACTGTCATGCTCACTTGAGAAACTCACATGGAGCACACTTTGCCTGAGAGCTGTGTTTCATTTCAACTTGGGTTCTCCTAGTCTCATGTAACAGAGAATACAGTAATGACTTCCTTTGACAAGTACCTTCATTAGTTATTATTCAAAACACTCTACTGCATAAATAAAAAGTAAGTTTTTAAGATTTTAAAGTATATTTTTAGGGGCTGGGGAGACAGTTCAGCATTTACAGAGCCTGCTACATAGGAGGATCTGGAGTTTGTGCCCACATAAAAGCCACGCATGAACACAACGTGTTATAACCCCAGAGCTACTAGAACAGAAACGGGGGGAGGGGGAACCCAGAGCTAGACAGGGAGTCAGCCAGTCTAGTCAAATGGTGAGCTGTGGGTTCAAAACAGTAAAGAGGGGAGCGATAGTGGATACACCCAATGTCTCCAGAATATCTGCACACGTACACGTTTGCACAGATACACACTAATCATGCACACACCTGACAAAATCTACTTTTCAAGGTCAAATTATGTCTTCCTTACTAACCTAATGAAAATTTCACTTTGCCTCTGTTAAAAAAATCAGAAGCCATTCAATTTTATCATCATTACCAAGGCCCAACATGATCATGACTGTCAGAGACCCCCCTCAACGAGAACTTTCATGTAGTTAGGAACTTCTATTTGTAAAGACTTCAACAGATGATTAGCTTCAGCCTAACAATCATGTCTTCTCAAGATCCCTTCCCACCCACACCATCAATCTCACTCAAGTACAGGGCTTACACACACGGAGCTCTACACCAGACCAACCCGACTATGTTATTTTTCCCTGACATCTCATTAACCTCAGGGTAGTGAACCGACACAGACAGAGGCAGACGTTAGAGCTGGACTGCCTAGACGTGAGTCCTATCTTCTCTCACTCTGGATCACCTGCACAAATTACACAGCGCACGTGCGGATTGAATATGGGAGAGTACAGGTAAAACACCTGGCTCTGTCCTTACACATGGCAAGCCTCCAGCAATTCTTTAGACACGTTACTTCTACAAGACCCCACGTGGTAGCGTATGTCCCCAGACTGCGGATTTGGTGGAGAAAGAGGACAAGACAACGGCACAGCAGCTTTTCACGGCCAGCACCACACAAAGCTCAGCCTGACCCACAGGATGCAGCGGGGATTTTTTTTGCAACACCCGAAGTTGTAAGCTACATAGGCTATATCAAGGTTACACTACGCTCTACGGATGCACCTTTATTCTACACAAGGGGTAGAGAACTCTGTCTTACCCACACTTTCCTGGCTAGCACTTAAAAACATGCAGTGGCCTGGCAGTGGCAGCACATGCCTTTAATCCCAGCAGAGGCAAAGACAGGCAGATCTCTGAGTTTGAGGTCAGCCTGGTCTACAGAGAGAAGCCCTGTCTGGGCGGGGCGGGGGTGGAGGAGAGTGATCCGAGATCCCTTACCCTACAGACTGTGCAGGTGTATATTAAGGCAGCTTTGGCAGCAGCCTTTTGGTCATGTCCTTGTTTCTTCTTTTGTCCAGCCTGCTTTTTGGCATTTTTCTGCTGAGAATGAATCTTCTGCTGTCCACGAGCCATATCTAAAAACAGAAGATTAGGCATAAGAGTGACTTCTTTATTCTAATACAGAGCACTGTAAGCATTTACTAAGTTTTTAATGGTTTTATTTTAGTAACTTAGTAATAGTCTCAGAGTTGACTACTTCAATTTTTTATTTCTTGTACAGTCATGTTTTCCCTTCATGTATGTCTGTGCGAAGGTGTCAGATTCCCTGGAACTGGAGTTACAAGCAGTAATGAGTTGCCGTGTGGGTGCTAGAATTGAACCTAGCTCCTCTGGAAGAGCAGTCAGTGCTCTTAACTGCTGAGCCACCTCTCCAGTACTGACCACTTAAATTTTATAGAGGTGTTTAGCAAGCAACATGAATGGATTTTCAAATTCACATCCAATGTTCCTAGATTATTAATAAGTTTAAAGCCATTGTGGAAATCTGGTTGGTAGTTGTATACACCATGACCATTCCTCTCTTGACACATGTTCAATAGAATCAAATGTATGCACACCAAGGTATATACAAAGATGTTCACACTGCCTGTGCTAAAACTAGAGAGAATTCAAATATCAACCAGTTGTAAAAATAGACACACAGAGGAATGCCCAATACCATCCAAAATATAGATAACACACATAGGAATGCCCAGTATCATCCAAAAAATCATTTCTAGGCAGGTGTGGCGGCAATCCCACACCTTTAATCCCAGCACTAGGGGCAGAGGCAGGCGCATCGCTTGTGCATCTGAGGTTAGCCTGGTGTACAGGGCTACAAAATGAGATCTATTTCTACAAGTTTGTATCTCAATGTCAAAGAAAGAAGGCAGCTGGAAAGAAACCACATTGTACAAAGTTTGAAACAGGCAAAATCACAGTTAAAGAGGTCATTTTGCTGTTTATGGAGTCATGCCTGGGGAGATAAGACAGAAGCATTAAAAGGTGCTGAAAATGTTCTGTACCTTAAACCAGGTAATGACTATATGGTACGTATATTTATTTTTAAAAATTCAACAAACAGGGCTGGGAATGGAAGTGCAAAGGCCCTATCTCAGCCACTGGGAGACAGGGAGGGAGGCCTCACGCTCTGGCCAACATGGCCTACAAGGCAAGACCATATCCTCTCCTAAACGGCTCCCAAGTTTATTGAGCTGAATGCATACTAAGTTTTTTTTTTCACTTTATGTAATGCTCCAAAGTTTAGTCTTCATTATTAATCTCCATCCTAGCATCTACTACTGTGACTTACAATTGTACAACTTTTTAAAGTAAGTGCTACTAGCTAATCCTCCAAGAGATCACAGGGATACAGCAAATGATCCTTCTAGTACTAGGTTTCATTAAACTATTATACTATGCCAAATTTTCCAGAGAGTTCTTTCCCACATGGAAACACAAATAATTACACTTATTTGTGTGCAAGTAGAATCACGGGCTGGACAGTATTTGTGGCAGTCAGTGGGCAGTTTCCGGAATCCATTCTCCACTGTGCGTTCTGGGGATCCAACTCACACCCTTCCTCGGGCTCGACAGAAAGCACCTTCATCTGCTTGGCCACTGTGCTAGGCTCAGCCGCACAAATTATAAAGACAAATTAGCCCAATGGTATAAGGGTGCCTTTTACAAAGCTCAAAGTGTCTTTCTACTCTTTGCTAACGATGGCCTGGAATTAAAGAAAACAGGTTAAAACAACTGTCACTTGAAAGAGTCCTGTTAAAACCAGACTTCTAGTTAGACAGCACAAATTAAACCTGTTCACACAGGATCTACGAGACTAGTGCTTTTGAAGCATATTAAAATTAGATCCTATGTCATTTTGAATAGCACTGCAATTACATTTTAAACTTTGAAATCACTAAAAGACATGAACATACAAGGGCTAAAACCCTCATTAGCTACCGGATGTAAAGTCAAAGTGTCTCACAGAAACAGCAGAGCTCTCCTCCCCACCTAATGGAAACTGAACAAATACATACTAAACTGGACACATTCCCACTAGAATCACACAATGAGCTGGAAGTCTGTCCAGGCTATCACCAACTCTAAGAATGTTTAATATGCTAGCCTAATATAAGAACTCCCATACAAGGCAAATATCAGCTGTTTGTCAAAAAGATTACACTTCATTTTTGTGTTTTGAAACAATCCCTTAGTCCAATGGCATATTTGGGGGAGGGGATGTCTTTTTTGAGACAGGGTCTCACTATGTAGCACTGGCTGTCCTGGAACTCAGAGATCCACCTGCCTCTGCCTCCTGAGTGCTGGGATTAAAGGCATGTGGCATTACAGCCAATGGCGTATTTAAAAGTCCATTTTAGTGGTGGGTGTTCAATCTATGTGTGCCAAAACTTCGAAAGCATTCTTAGTGTCCCTGTCTTAGCATCAGACCCTCACTAAAACATTCTGGCTGTCTCACACTTCTTACTCTTCCACACAATATGGTTACGTATGCGAAGACATTGCTTTGGTGGACAGTCCTTGAGGATTTTATGTTTGGTGTTCTAAGTTACAAAACAGCACATCATTAATTCCAGAACTTTCCGTGCAATCTAGAAGTTAAAACAGCTACTTTAATAACCTTTTCAAGTACACTACTCTAAAAGACAATGTCCTAAGAAGAGCAGAAGCTATTTTTGACTTTTGAATTTGGGACTACTCCTAAACCACGACAGAACACTTAAAATTTAACCCATTTTTCCATCACCACCTAACAACAGTAACCAAAAGGCATGGGCTTCAGGAAAAGGTGGAGACCATTTGTTCTTTAAGACAAGAACGTGAGCCAAGGCAGAGGAGAGCTGCTCAAACAGGCTAGCTGCGTGAGGCAGTCCCCTAACTTCTGACAGCACCCTGGCACGGATTTCCTTTCTGAAAGCAGAAGTGCAAACGAACCAACCACCTGCTTTCGGACAGCTCAACTTACGATTTGCTCTTCCGCAGCCCATCGGGTTCCCTACAAAAATCTTATGTGTGAACCGCTCACTGACTAGGTACGACAAATCGAAAGGCAATAAATCGTTTGCAGTTACCCGTTGATTTTTTTTTTTTAATGAAACTTAGTTTTCCCTGGAGGCTGCAAATGAGTTAAAAACCAGGAAGAAGAGTTCTGGGAAACCCAGGGCGCTCGAGAAGGAGGCAACAAGTAAATCCCGGCCCTTAGGCGCCTCTCAAAGCCAAACAACTCTGGGGCTGGGGGGCCAGGAAATGGGCTCGCGCTCCGCAAGCAGCCAGAGGAAGAGGCCCAGGCCGGCTCACGGCCCGACCCCGGCTTTGAACACTCATTCGTGGGCCGACTCCACCCCGCGGCTGCAGCCTGGCCCGCCCGAGGCCTTGGCGGCCCTGCGGCCCAGC
>NW_004949127.1:1270176-1293784 GCF_000317375.1 Microtus ochrogaster | reverse complement strand
CCTTCCGGTAAGGCCAGCCAATGGCAGCGCTCCCCTGTTACATAAGCGCGGAGGGGGCGGGGCCTACGACGGGAACTGCGGGGCCGTCGCCCCTGCGCCCGCCTTCCCGCGCGCGCTCCTGCTTCCGGCGGCCGCCGCCGTGCGTGACCTCGGGCCTGGGGGCTGCAGAGCGGCTCGCGAGGAGCTTGCTCGTTCGCCTGCTCTCACCGGGCCTCTCGCCGCCGCCGCCCCCGCCACCTTCGTGCTTCCCTGGCCGGCCGAGCGCCCGCTGAGGCTCTGGCGGGGCCGACGGGGGAGATGCCAGGGCCCCCGCGTGGCCGCCGCTCGGCCGTGACCTCTTGTCAGGCTAGCGGCCATTGTTCTCTCACCGGGTCGGTGCTCAGGGCATTTTGACCTACCCGGGCCTTTCACTTAGCTGGGAGACTCGAGCCTGACCATCTGGTTCAGTACCCCTGGGCCCGCTTGGCCTGTAATAGGTTGGCCACCGGATTGCTAATATTTGGGATTAAAAAAGGTCACTCCCTGCCGTCACTCGATAGACAACGTAGTATAAGCTTCAAATACCTGATTAAGAGCGATTGCAATGCTCACAATGCGGACGTCTACTGATGCTTAGAAATGGCGTCTTAATTACCTGCTGCATTCGTTACCCTCCCTCCAACATGCTGATGTCCAATTAGATCTAATTAGGTAAACTGTGTTTGTGACCTAAAAAAAAAAAAAACACTGTGTGAACCGGACCGTCCCAGGTAGAACTCTGATCCTCCCGCCTTCACAGAGCTGCTTGGCTGTGTCACCACGCCCAGCCTGAGTTCTCAAATGTGCCTGGCAGTGCCCAGGGAATATTAGTGAGTATGAGAATAAACTAACTTACCTGGGCTATGATAGCTTTGTCGTAGGATCGTTTAGCCAGAAGTTAGCTTGCTCCATACTGTACAGATGGAATGCAATCCTAGTGTAATGCAGCTGGCAGTGATTGGAGTGTGCTTTGACCCCTTCAGCTTTACACTCTGAGGCCTTTGTTAAAATTTAGTTACGTCCTGATCGTTACTGTCGCTGGTGGTCGGCTGTGACCTCGTTTTTATTACTGTTTGCCATTGACCAGCAATGTGCTGAATAAAGCATATTGAAAAAAAAAGGGATATTGGACAGAATGTGTCTAAAAAGAATGGGGTTTGAAACTGACATATCATGAAGCTATAATCACGTTTATAATTATATTGATCTGTCTTGGGGAATGAGAAAGTTGAAGGCTCTGGAGACAAGAAATACAAAGCACCATTTGTCTAGCCATGAATGACAATGGAGAGTAGACAGGGGCCATGAAGTCTGGGGACCTCTGTTGTGGAAAAGAATTGGTGTGTTGCTCTTTTCCCCATGACCTAGGGGAAGTATTTATAAAAGCCAGTGTTCTTTGGGTTTCGATTCATAGCTCATTTGAGAATTTGACCAAAGCTCTAGGTAGAGTATCAAGGCAACGCTTTGTTAGTTTGGGTGTTATCTTGGGAATCGCTGGGTGTTCAGTGGTAGCACTGCCCGATGCCATCAAATCCCATTTCTCGTTGTGGCAGCTAAAAGTGTTTGAAGAAGCTGGGTGTAGTGGCCTCGCGCCTTTAATCCCAGCACTTGGGAAACAGCAGAGGCAGGCCAGTCTCTTTGAGTTCCAGGACAACCAGGGCTGTTTCTGTGTGTGTGTGTATGCGCGCAAAGATGTTTGAAGATGTTTACAGATGTTCATTCTGTGGAATCAGAGTGTACAGCAGTAAACTTGAAAATGTTTCTTTTGCTGCCTGCACTTTATCTGACGGGTTCTGTGTGAGGCTTTTTTGAGACTGCCCAGACCCTCTTGTCTTCTCTGAGCTCTTTATCCTTGAAGGAGTCAGGTTCACCACCTCGTGTAAGCACTGTTGCCTAGAGACTATGGTATGATGGTGACTGGGTGCCATGATACAACGGAGAACTGCCTGAAACAGGATAAGACTGAGCATGTGTGTGGCGACAGTTGGTGAAAGGCGGTGTCTTTGCTCTGCCGCCAGCTGGTGTCTTGCTTCGGTTACAGGAATGTGACAGCAAACTGGATGTGAGCTCCTTAGGCTCCTGTGCACATTCCTAGCTTTAATTTTGAAAACTCTATAGTACTTCTGGTAACATTTTTCTTTTTCTGCTTATAGACAATTTCTCTAAGATACTATACAATAAGAACTTGCTGAATTTCTATCAAAATCCACAATGAAATGAAAAATGCTTCTCAGGCAGTGGAAGAGGTTTATTGATCTGTTTGTATGCACGTTGGGATTCCTGGGGTGAAAGAGTTGCTGAGTAACCAGCAGTGTAATCCTCAATAGACTGAGGATTTGAAGGAATTTTTCAATTTATCTGTGTGGTTAAGTTGATAGCTAAATTAATAAAGTGGCAACAGGATTTATTAGAAGATAGAAGAGATGCGGTCCAGGCTGGGCATGGAAGCTCACACCTGTAATCCCAGTACCTAGGAAAATGAGGCAGGAGGATAGCCACAAATTTGAGAGGCTGTGTAGTGAGTTCAAGGACAGCCTGAGCTCCAAGTCAGATCCTGTCTGAAAAAAACAAAAAAGCAAAACAATACTACCACCACCAACAACAACCCAAAACAAATACAGTGGGTCCTGTCTCCATGGGCTTTCCCTAATGGGAAAATGACAGTAGTGGAAAATGACAGCAATGCGCCCAAAGTGTATCCTTTGCTGCTCTTTACCTGCACAATGTCTGTGTGAGGTGTTTTGAGGCTACCACCCAGACCCTCCTAAGCTTTTCATCCTTGAAGGAGTCTCATTCCCTTGTGTGGCTCTGATGTCACACTTCAGATGACCCCTGCATGTACATCTCTAGTCCAGGTTCCTTCCTGAGTTTGCACTGTGTTTTTGGATGCCTGTCGCCCACCTCTGCCTTGACGATTCAAAGACATTTCACACTAGTACCACACTGTACTGACTCCATGAAACATTGATTATACATAACATTTATGTCCTGGCAGATTTTAAAACGTGCTCCCTATCGAACTATGATATAAGGTACTCTTGATTATAAGGTAAATCTTGATTTCAGCAAGAGTGAAGAAGTTTAAGCAGTAACTTGAGCTTGTTAGAACTAAGAATAAATTTTCGCCTCCCGGTGTTGCGGCCGCGTTCCGCCGCCCGCGATCCTAGAGAAGCTAAATTAGAAGGTGAATCCAAAGACAAACATATAGGCATCCTCCTGAATATTAACCTTCATCAGGCAATGAAAGGAGACAGAGACCCACATTGGAGCACCGGACAGAAATCTCAAGGTCCAAATCAGGAGCAGAAGGAGGGGGAGCACGAGCAAGGAACTCAGGACCGCGAGGGGTACACCCACACACTGAGACAATGGGGATGTTCTTTCGGGAATTCACCAAGACCAGCTAGCCTGGGTCTGAAAAAGCATGGGATAAAAACGGACTTACATAGCGGACAATGAGAACTCAAGAACAATGGCAATGGGTTTTTGATCCTACTGCACATACTGGCTTTGGGGGAGCCTAGACAGTTTGGATGCTCAACTTACTAAACCTGGATGGAGGTGGGCGGTCCTTGGACTTCCCACAGGTCAGGGAACCCTGATTGCTCTTCAAGCTGATGAGGGAGAAGGACTTGATCGGGGGAAGGGGAGGCAGAAATCCTTAATTAAATAAATAAATTTAAAAAAAACTAAGAATAAAGTACTTAGGCACGGCCTTATGAAGAGAGACTCAGAGCTTGTGTCCTGAATACCAAGCAACATTGTTGAAAGACACTGATGAGGAGCTGAGCAAATGGAAAGGCATCTTCACTTCGTAAATCAGGAAATTCCGAATTGTAACAACTTATTAATCTCTACTCTGATCTACGGACCCAGTGTAGTCCCTACCGAACTCCCAGTGGCATCTTGGCATCTGTTGAAAACCCTGTCTGAATTATTGGAGCCAAAAATTGCCAAAACAATTTCAAAAAGAACAACACTGGAAGACACACACGTCACGCTTCCCAATTTCAAAACTTACTATGAAACTATAGTCGTTGGTATGGTGTGGTAGGCAGAAGGACAGCTGTACACATCACTGGGTGGGACTGAAAGTCTTGGGATAAACCCTCACGTCCACAGTGGTGTTATGTCACTTCTTTCTTTACTGCCACAAGATACCGGACACAAGCAACCTCCGGAGAGGAGGGTTTATTAGGCGGAGAGTGCAGTCCATCCTGGGGTGAGGGCGTGCGTGTAGGGAGGGTGTGAGGCAGCTGCTTACACTGTTTCTGGGGGGAGGAACCAGCAGATGAATGCTATGGCTCAGCTCATTTTCTCCTTTTTATTCAGTCTGAGACCCCAGACTATAGATTGCTGCCCCCTTTAGGGTGAGCCTTCTCACCTCAAATGGCACTTTAGAAAATCTCTCACAGACATAGGCTTGCCTCCTAGGTGAGTCTGTCAACATGACAATAGTAACCGTCAGAGCAGCCAAAGAATGACCAACACTGGTATCAAAAGCAACTCAGCCGGTAAGGAAGTCTTTTAAATACATGGCCCTGTGGCAACTGGATACCGGTGAATGAGGTTAGACTAAAGCACAAAATAACAAATTGTTATTTGCCCAGGATAACAATCCCTTCTGTCAAGCAGAGAAGCTTGGGTGTTTCTGTGTGTGGTCATTTCGTTCCATGTAGCCAGCATTCAGCATGACACTTGGTATGATGTGGGCGCCAAAGACATGTTTACGGAATGAATGTGTGCCCGGATGATCCCCTCAGACTGGGTTGGGAGACCGACAGGGCACCTCAGAGTCTGCATTCCACTGACAGTAGCAGCTGCCTCACTTGGTGGTTCTGGCCTGTCTGGGCACTTATTCAGGCTTTGCGCTCCCTGCAGTCCTGGTCTATATCTCTTTCAGCGCCTAATGCCAGTGCCTGGCACATGGTAGGTAATCAGTGCACGTGAACAGGTGTGTAATCAGCACATGTGAACAGATGTGTAATCAGCACATGTGAACAGATGTGAAAATGGATCAATTACAGATAGTGGGCTATGAAAGAAATTAGAAATATCAATGACTCTTGGTATAGTTGACGTTTTGGAACGAATGTCCTCTCTCTTGGGGTCCTCCTAAGTGTGATGGTGAAGGATTTTAGAACACACAAGACAGAAGACAGAAGGAAAGACCCTTGTCACAGAAGAGAGGAGAGAGGATCGATACCAGAGAGTAAACAGCAAGTCTAGATGAAACTGAGCAATTCTGGGCTAAAAACGGTGGGAATGAGTAAAAGCTGAATATGGAAAACCCTCCCCTCTCCATCCCTATCTCAGGAGCCCGGGAGCAGACTGTCTCCACCTCCAGCCAAAGACTGGGAGACTCTTCTTAAGAATTATCTCAACCCGATAGAAGTACTAAAGACACTGGTAAGTGCAGTTCTCCCAGCCTTGTTTGCAGTGGATCCATTTGAAAAGTGCTAGCCCCCTGCACAGACCTTCCAGTTGGTCCAGAGCTTGCTCTATTGTGTGGTCTAGACATTGGAGACCCAACAGCAGCTAGGAAAGGAAGCAGCTTGAGAAAGAAAACTCCAGAGACCATGGTAGAGACACTGGCTGTAAAAAGACGCCCAAGTGCAGGCCTGGTGCGGCTTTAGAATAAAGGAACACTGGAGAACAGCAAGGCCAGTTCAGTGTTGTTCCATCTGCCCATGCAAGTGCTGACTTGGGAGAAGGGATGAGAGAGAAACTGAAAAAATTCTAGGAAGAAGCATAGTAAAGCAAAGAAACTGTGGTGTTATATGTGTTTAATCTCAGTACTCAGGAGGCAGAGGCAGGCAGATCCACACAGTGCTGCCCAAGCTACAGAGTGAGACCCTGTCTCAGAGAGACAAGGATTTCAGAAAAGGAGGACCAAGTAACCAGACCAGAGAAGGAATCATAAAAATCTAGTTATGAAAACTACCACACTGGTTTGTGAGCTGAAAGTCTCCATGAATGAGTGTGGACACAGCAGATGGGGGGAAACACACCAAGGCACAACTGTGACATGTTAGGACGCTGGGCACACAAAGCTGAGCCTCTATTTCTGAGAAGGAAAAGTGAATTAGTTTCATATAAGAATTAAAAACTGATGCTTGAACAATATCGAACTAAAAGACCCTCGACGAGGACCTTTTTTCGGGAGGAGACCTCCCCAATGCCAAGGAACAGACCGCACGGATGCAAATCGCAAGAGGTTTATTGAGTAGACACAGGTACTTGCGGGCGGCAAGATCTCTTGGAGGACTTGTGCGCCTGCCAACTGGAGGGCAGGCTTTTTATAGGGAAGAGCAAAAAGCAAGTTTACAGAAGCAAAAGCGTGGTTATCAGAATGAGGCAGGGGGCATGAATGGTTTTCCTCTCTCAGCATGGATGTCTGGCAACAGTCATCCTGTTCCTATCTTATAGATATCCTGTTTTGCAGTCAACCTGCTTTGTTGATGTCCTATCTTATTGATATCCTGCCTTGCAGTCTTCCTATCTCATAGACATCCTGCTCTCTCAAGCACATGGGATGTTCTTACGAGAGCAGGCTGGCTGCTGATCCGGAGAATTTTTTTTTTAAAGCAAACAGGACATTCCCCTGGGAGCATGCTAGCTGAGGGTTTTGAGGAGGGGGTCTGTAGGGTCTTTCAGAACATTAGAAAATAATGGAGAAAGACATAAAATGTATTGAAAACTTTCATTTCTTTGTGTTGTTCTTGCTAAACTTATTGGAAGATGGGCTCCACTAAAGTAAGGGAGCAAACTAAAAGTGGGGGTGGGGGTGCTGCAGGTTCCAGGACATAGGGGTCTAACCCAAGAGAGATGAAAGAAATACGGAAGAGGACCGTGAGGAAGCCAAGATGGCAGCCAGCAGTCAGGGGAGTTGGAGGCTGAAATTGCAAGGATTGATTATTTCTTAAGTATGAGCTTGTGGGGAGATTATATAACTTGGATTTAATTGGTAATAAGGACATTGGGGAGGAAAAAAGCCAAGAATAAGCAAAACAAGCCTCAGCTACTAGGAAGATGAACAGTTACACAAGGCAAGTTGATTATCCCTATCCTGTGGCTCAGCAGCAAGGAGCATTTGCATAATGGGGGTGGTGTGCATGTGGATGAGCAGTGTGGGTGTGGGGTGTGGGTGTGTACACTGTGGAGCTCAGAGGACAGCTGGAGCCGGTTCTCCAACCCTGTGTGCTCCAAGGGTCAAAGCCTGGCTACTGCGCTACCCCTCTCCCAGACCACAGTCCTCACCACAGACCTAAGTCCCTTGGGAAGACTGAGGAATGGGAAATCACGAGTGCAGCCCTAGTGGGGAGAAGACCTGGAAAAGCTACAATGTTGTCCCATTGTAGGAGGTCCATAAGAGAGGGAAATCCCAAGAAATACAAATGGTATTTAAACTAGTAAAGAAGTGTTTTTTAGATGGGTTCATGAGCCTAACTACTTCTAAGGAGTTGCTGCTGAGAAGAGGGTATTCAGTGGTCAGAAACAGCTGTTTTTCTACTACCGTTGCAAGACAAGTTAAATTTCTCTGTCTGGCCATAACTGTCCCAGAACTCACTCTGTAGGACCAGGCTGGCCTCAAACTCACAGAGATCTGCCTGCCTCTGCTCTCAGCACTCTGGAGGTAGAGGCAGGAAGACCAGGAGGTCAAGGCTATTGTTGGCTACGTAGTGAGTTTGAGACCAGCCTGGTATACATAAGACCTTGTCTAAAAAACAAACAAGAAAACAACCCTCAAGCAAAATTAAAAATAAAATTAATTCATCAGCAAAATGACTTTTATTTCTAAGAGTTCACCCATGTTTGATTCTAGGCAGTATGCATGTCTTCACAGCTCTCTAGGCTTCAGGAAGGTGTCTATGTCTATGGTAAGGTTCCTGGCGTCTCCCAGGAAGGTATCTATGTCTAGATACTATGGTAAGGCTCCTGGCATCTCCCTGCAATCACAGTTCCTTCTTGTCATTCTAGGCAAGGGCGTGCGTCATCTTCCACCATCCCATTTTTCTAGTTCTCTCCATGCCGTTCTTATCAGTCAGTGGTTGTCAGGAGGCTGAGTGAACCAGAGAATGGAATGTTCAGATGTATTGCAGCCATCCTTGCCTTCTTTTGTTGCTGGCAGGCAGTGGGGTGGGAAACCAAACAAGCTCTCTAGGCAGGGTTTCCCATAGAGGGCTGTTGGGTGGAGGCCTCTCTCCGGGTTGGAATCCTCACAACTGTCTCAGTCTGATGGATAGTCTTCATTTGTCTGAGGTCTGTTGACTGTGGGTGGCAGCAGGATGAAGCCACAGAGAAATCTGTCTTAAGAATGCCTCTGTGGGTTTCTAACTTCCATTGGTTTGGGAAGACGTAAAACAACAAAATAAAGCAAACCACTTGGTTTGAGTGGTAACTTTGGAGGAGAGAAGACAGTAAAATGTTAGTAACACCCCAAAATGTAACTGCTGTGTGGATGAATGTGGCTTCTGTTGCTTTTAATTACATGTTCAATGTGCTATACATACATTCTCTGGTTTGATTTTAGTAATAGTTCAGCCATGAAGGCCCAGTGAGTGTCTGCTGACTGATTCCCCAGATAGAAAATGGAAGAGTTGGGCTGAGGGAGTCCAAGGCTCATTGTCCTTGAATGTCTCTGATTTGATTCATCAGGACTTTTGGTGGTGGTGGAGTTTAGTAAATTTTCCCTATAAAAGACAGCAAAAATCACCCCAGATTTCATCTGTATGGAAACTTAAAAAGGAAGACCACTTGGTACTTATATATAAAATGGAAATGATTTTTATATTCCATGGTTGATCACATGGTTGAGGGATGAACAGAAAAAAACGAGAATTAAGGGAAATTCTACTTGTTGAAATTTCTGTTGCTACAGTAATCATGTTTATTCTTTTCCGTATTTTAGGGTAAGACAGTTTAGAAGGCTTTCAACACTGGAGAGAGACTGCCCCTTGGCAGGGCTTATTAATTCCTAAGGATAATACAGTTTGCTAGGAATGCACCTTTCATATGCAAACCAGTCAATCCCAGGTCTGCGTCCACAGCCACTTCCTTTGTCTAACGCTTTCATGTTATGTCGGTTTCCTTTCTGCCTGGTCATTCCAGGCCAACCCTGAGACAGTATAGTCTACCCAACAGCCCAAAGCCTGCTGAAGTGATTCAAGCTAGCCAACTCTGGCTTGCCTTCTAGAAGGTTCCAATGAAGGCTCTGGCCTCAATCTTCCTTTCTCCCTGTTCTGGTGGAAGCTCCACCTCAATCCCCCTCCTCCATCTCCTTCCCCAAACCCTGCCTCATCGGAGGAAGCCCACCAAACATGGTTCCTCCCCCAGAGATACTCAAGACCACTTACTCCCACAGGGGTCTATAAATTGCTCCCCAGAAAACAGACACATGGTTTTTTGGTCTCTCTTCCCTTTCTCCTCTTTGCGGGCCCAGAAAATCATCTCCGAGAGTTTTGCCCATTAGACCTGGGCATTTTCTAGTTCAGTTTGATCTGGCCTGATTTGGATTAGTGTGTCAGTGGAGAGGCTAATCAGGGTGCAGAAACTTTTCATTCCTCTCTTTTACCTCCAACCAAACCCTGGGCCTCCTCACTTAGCCCTGAGGTGCTTTGTGGCCTTCTCTCAAACCGTGCAGGTAATAAATTCTCTTCCCATGATTCTGACCTCTCTATGTCCTCATTCAGTCACTGATGAATCTGCCTGCTTCCATTTTAGGCTTAAAAGCCAAGGCTTTTAAGACAAAGTAGGTAAGGAAAGAAAAACTAGTTTCTGTTTATAATTAAACCTCTGTTTCTCAAAGATCAGGCTATTTCCCACCTGTAACCTTAACTACAGATGGGTCTGTGCTGCTTGTTCTAGGGAACAGCAACCTTTCTTTGTTTCAAAAAGTAGAACCATCTTGCAACCCTGCCTTTGCTTTAAAAGTTTATCTTGACCGCCTATGACTACCTGTTATGCCCACTTGCAACCATGTCTTTGTTTCAGGAGGTCTTTGTGACTGACATGTTAGGTTCATGTTCTGCTCCTGTAACCCCGCCTATTTTGCCTGCCTAACCCCTGTTTAGAATCCCCCTCCCCCTGAGCTATAAAATCCTTTTCTTCTTCACAGGCAATGCTGACATCTCAAACCCTGTCTTAGGGGGAGGCAGCCCACATACACAAATAAAAAAGCTTGCTTTCATTAATTTGACCATGAGGATTTGGGTCCATGATCTTTCTCCTCCCATCATCTCTGCACATGAAACCCGGAGCATGCAATGAGACAGTGGCCTGCACTCAGCTGTTTTGTGTAGACAGGAACACTGTACTTTCTGTGATCCTCATAGACAGAGCAAACTGGTTCATCTGCACAGAGGGTGTCAAGAGAAACATTGGGAGAAATAAAACAAGATTTATTTTTTCTAGTTTTGAGTCAAAAGTTTTGGAGGAGCATACATTCTTAACCCCGGTCTTATTTCGGTAGAAGGCACATTTATTATGCCACCAGGGGTCCTGAATCTCTTCCTTTCGGCAGATGATCTTCCGCAGAGTTATAATTGCGCTTACGAGCATGTCTGCCCCGGCTGCCTCAGCAGTTCCTCTGACACGCTACAGAAAGCTGTTCCAGATTGTAATCACGATGTAGCGGAGCTAAAACTTTAGGCCATAATAGGTCCTGCGGAGTGAATGGAGTTAGCAGGTCAGAGTGACTGGAAACAGCAGAATCAGCATTCGAGGAGGGTGTGCTCCTGAATGACACCAACTCGCCGGGTTCCTGCTCAGTGAGGAAAGAGATGAGTGAGCTTGCTAGACAAGTCTAACCAGGACTAAGTCAGCCCTGGGATGGTGAGAGCACTCCCCTGCCTTGTTCCCATAGAAAGAATAGGAAAAGACCTGCCAAGGAACTCATCAATGCATGCAGAGTAGGTCAGGGACGGGACGTTCCTGCTGAGTAGCTGGAACTCATCACTTGAGGTTGCTTTGGGAGCAGGTGGCTGCCGTAGGGCTGGGAAACTCGGTGCTCTGCACCCTGGCAATCCCTGGAGTGCCCCAGGAGTGTGATCCACCTGAAGAAGAATCGTATGGGTGGGCATTTTCGGATTTCCATTATGATCTTTTTATACATAGATGCCCTCATATTGTCCCCCTCCTGCCTCCTTTCTCTATTCCCCACAGATAATCCCCTTCTGGCCTTGATCATGTGCACACAGTCTAGATTATCCATGAGGGGAAGTGCAGTATTCGCACTTCAAAGTCTGGCATATTTTACTTAACATGGTGTTCTCTATCTAGTTCAGTCATTTCTCTGCAAATGATGGAATTTCATACTTTAAAGAATGAATGACTGAGTAAATCCCACTGTGTGTGTGTGTGTGTGTGTGTGAGAGAGAGAGAGAGAGAGAGAGAGAGAGAGAGAGAAGAAGAAGAAGAAGAAGAAGAAGAAGAAGAAGAAGAAGAAGAAGAAGAAGAAGAAGAAAGAGATAGATGGGGAGAGAGGGAGAGAGAGAATGCTCACATTAACTCATCCATTTATAATGGAAAACACCCCAGTTTTAAAGGTAAATGACCTAAGCCGGCGATGGTGGCGCACGCCTTTAATCCCAGCACTCGGGAGGCAGAGGCAGGCGGATCTCTGTGAGTTCGAGGCCAGCCTGGTTTACAAGAGCTAGTTCCAGGACAGGAACCAAAAGCTACGGAGAAACCCTGTCTCGAAAAATCAAAAAAAAAAAAAAAAAAAAAAAAAAGGTAAATGACCCGGACAAAGACGATGTGGCCTCTAGGCCAGCACCCCACCCCCCATCCCTTGTCTTCCTGAGGTGAACAGTGCGGTAATGAGCATGGATGTGCGTGTATCTCGGGTGTGCTGGCTGGGCAAGCATTTTCAGTGACCCAAAAATATTTTCTTGTTTGTTTTCCTCATCCTAGACAAAAATCAAATCAGACATTTATTTCCTCAAATCACAGCACCAGCACAAGTGTAGGTGATGGGATGGAGGGAAGAGGAACCGGCTTAATGGAAGAATCCCCGCAGAAAATCCTAGAAGGTAATCCAAGCTGCAATAATCATGAGCTCGGTCTTGTGTGTAAACATGCCGATTTCTGTGAATAAATCACATATGTCTGGTCTGCTCACTTATTAGCCTCTTGAAAATTGCATTATAGGGAGTTTTTTTTCTTTACGTCATTTTCTCAATTGCTACTCTGAACTCTTCCTAACAGCGGGGAAGGCATTTGCTCACTGTAGGAGAAAGAGTGCTATGTATCTAAGCAGTAATAAATACTTTGGCCAGGAGCATGGCGTCTGGTCCCTGCAGGAGTGGGGAGTGCTGAGCTTACTTGAGACCAGCAGGGTTGATGTCTGCCTCTAGTCCATCACTTGCCCGTGAGAGGCCCTTGTGTGGCCACTTTTCCACAGAAATAAAAGTGGCCTCCACACAATGCAAACGAGCATGGTAAACCATCCCCCACTTCATTTTCTACTTGAGTGAGTGTTCCCAGGTGAGGTCGCTCCACACAAAACCAGAAGTCTGCCAGTTTCTCCCACCATTAACCATCTGAATTAGAAAGGTGCCCATCTTCTGTGCCTCCTTTTCTCTGCCACCCTGCGGATTTTACTTAATACTGCAGTCAGTGTGGTCTTGAAAGGGAAAGGTCAGCTAATGGTCACAGTGTTGAGGACTGTCTCATTTGACTTTTACCATATGGTTGATATACACTGTTTTAAGACAGCCTATGAAACCTGCAACAGACTAGCCATAAACACCAAGGACATCTAGGTCTAAGGCTTTCTCAAAGCTTCATTTTTAAATTACATTTTACTTTTGTGTATTTCCATGTGCGTTTCTGTGGGCATACTTAACCCTATTTCTAGCTTGGTCAAGACTTCTATTTTTTTTTAAACATATTATGTAACACCAGGCAGTGTTGGTGCAGGCCTCTAATCCCAGCACTCAGGAGGCAGAGGTAGGTGGACCTCTGTGAGTTCCAGGGAAAAAAATCCTGTCTTCTACCTAGATTTACCTTCAACGTTTAACTTCACTTGCTGTGGCAATTGTCATGTGTACACCTCTGTAGATCTTTATTACGTGTGGATATGTGAGTGATACATATCCACGTGTGTGTGCCTGGGTGTGCACATGTGTGCATGTGTGTGTAGACCACAGGTTGTTGTCGGGTATTTTCCTTCATTCCTCTCCACCTTAGTTGATGAGTCCCAGTGTCTCTCTCTAAACCTGGAGACACTGACGTGTTAGACTGACTGGCCAATGAGCTCCATTGATCCACATGTCTCCACCGCAGCATCCCCCGGCTCTAGGATCACAGGCTAGTCACTGCACATGGCTTTTACATAGGTGCTAGGGATCTGAACTCAGGTCCTCGGGCTTGTGCAGCAAGTAATTTATTGTCTTTTCTCAACAACCCCCATCTATATTTTTGATTACTTTTCAATTACATTAAAAACATATAAATCTTGAGTACCACTTGAAGAAATCTGATCCCTCTTCATCCCCTGATCCCTCTTCATCCCCTGATTATATGTTATATTATATA
This sequence comes from Microtus ochrogaster, assembly GCF_000317375.1. Taxonomy (NCBI): domain Eukaryota; kingdom Metazoa; phylum Chordata; class Mammalia; order Rodentia; family Cricetidae; genus Microtus; species Microtus ochrogaster. The sequence continues at coordinate 1,280,227 of NW_004949127.1, read as the reverse complement.
TTATATTAATATGTTGCTCAGCAGTTAAGCATTTCCTAAGCAATCCTAACCACCTAATTTGATCCCTGGACGGTGGAGAGAACCAAGCCCTAAAAGCTGCCCTCTGACCTCCATGTGAGCCTTGGTGGAGTCTTGCATGTGTGCACCAGTACAAGAATATACAACAATCTCTAAGAGTCTCTTAGACTGTCGCATGGTGACCTTCCAAAAGCTGCCCCTTCCCTGTCACAGTTAAAGCCCCACCCCCACTGCACCAGAGGTGGCCACAACTCTCATTTTCTCCACCACGACTGTCTCTGTCTGTCTTTGGATCTGAACTCTTTGGATGTTCTCCATAATGAAACAGATGTTTTTATTGCACGATGTTCTCTTCCAGCCTCTACTGTGATCTCCTTCCTCCTTTTTAAGGGGAATTAATGTTCCACGTTCATTTTCTTTTTTTTTAATGATTCAAATATTGATCTTTACATAAAGGAGATTAGTTTTGACTGATATACAGGCATTTTTTTAATGGCACAGGGTCTCATGTAGTTTAGGTTAGCCTTGAACTCACTATCCACACTCATTTTCTCTTAACTTTCAAATCTACAAGTTAAGAAGGACAAATATGGGCTGGAGAGATGGCTCAGTGGTTCAGAGCATGCACTGCCCTTCCAGAAGAACTGAGTTCAATTCTCTACGCTCACATCAGGCAGCTTGCAGCACCTCTAGCACTAGCTCCAAGGGCTCTGATGTTGTTGGCCGACCATGGGCACTGTGCTTGCCTACACATACACAGAATTTAAAAATAATAAAAGCATATCATCTTTAAAAAGAATGACAAATACAGATGATTCAGATGTAAAACTTTAAATGTAAAAATAAAATCACATCTGTGCACATCGGATCACCTCCACTCTGCCCACGCAGCTTGAAAGCATGTTATCTGCCATGAGTCTGGGTGCGAATCCACGTGACTCACCTCTGGCATGCTCTGAAACGTCCCTGTTGTTTTTCCCACTCTTGGATTTTTGTCAGTGTGGTGAGTTTGAGATTCACCCAGGCTTGTATCTGCCACTTTCCCCTTGTATTTTATTTTCTTTTTCTTTTGTTTTTTTGAGACTGTGTTTCTCTGTAGTTCCAGGAGCCTGTCCTGGAACTCACTCTGTAGACCTACCTGGCTGGCCTCGAACACAGATCTGCCTGCCTCTGCCTCCCGAGTGCTGGGATTGAAGGCGTACATCACCACCGCCGCCCGGCTCCCCTTGTATTTCCTAATAAAATCCCATTCTGTGGAGATACACAGTTCATGTCCCCGTGCTCCCACTATGGGATCCTATGGGAGCCAGTGCTCTTAACTGCTGAGCCATCTCTCCAGCCCTTGTTTTCTTATCACTGTGCAGACAGCTGACCTCAAAGTCAGACCCCTTCTGCCTCAGCCTCCCAAGTGAATGTGTTTTTATTTATTTTTAAAAAATATATATTGATCGTGACTGAGTAAGAAAAAAATAGCTGGGTCATGGGATATGTTTTTGGGTCCAGGGTCCTGCAATAATGGGGGACCGACCACCAAAGTCTATGAAGCCAGAATCAAACTTTATTCCAGAAAATAAAATGTCACTGAGGGGCACAAAAAGCTTATCAGTTAGCTGAGATTGTAACCAGAGTTCTGGCTTCTGAAACTGTGGCCATGGGGTTGGGTTCTGACCCCTTTTTTATAGCAAGAAGTAAACATTAAATATGGACAAAGGAATTTTTACAATTTTGAGGTAAAGCTTAGAGACCTTTTCATTTTAAGATTTACAGTTTTCGATAAAAAGGTTTCAGCTAAAATGACCCAGCCAATAGTATCTGTAAAGAACTTCACAAGTTTTCTTAAAACGACCCAGCCAATAGTATCTGTAAAGAACTTCACAAGTTTTTTGGCACAACTGGTTTCCCATAGCAGAGAAGAATACAAAAGTCACATAGGAACAATTTATTAAATGTTAACCCAGACAGTTGTAGGCTCTAAGGGGCAGGGAGGTTATCGTTAACAGTTAACCCCCTGGCTGCTGACAGAGGTGCCAGCCATAGGCAAAAAGCCATTGTTAAAAGTTAACCCCTTGTTGCCCACTAAGTGGATGATTGTAAGCTCCCATTTCTTTTTGGCTTACAAATGTAGATATATTTTTTTATTTCTATTCCTGGACCCTTCAATATTATGTTCAAATTTAAAAGCAGCCTTTTCTCCACAGTGACCAAACCATTTACATTACTGATAACCACGTGAGAACTGCGGTCACTCCGCCTCTGGGCTATCCAGGCCTCCCATCTTGATCCAGGGAAGCCAAACCTGTTTCCCTCTTGAGAATTGCACCATGTCCAGTTTCTCCATTGTTGGCCCAAGGCGAAGTGTTGGGAGCAGTGAGACCCCAGATCCTGAATTTCTTGTAAACAACTTGTTTTCCCCTGATCTGAGTACCTACAGCTGCTCTGAGCAAAGACCTTCAGGAGTTCCTGATGAGCAGTGGTTTCTGGTGGGTTTGGCTGGGGCGTGGCTATCTCTATATAATCTGCCCCTGAACACAATAAAGGGGGCGTTCTTGGGGCTTTGGTCTTAGTGTTTAAAGGTCTGTCTCTGTGTGTGTCAGTCCGTCTCTCCGTCTGTATTCTCAACCTCCAGCCCCCTTTCCTGAAGCTCGCGAACTGGGTTCAAGCGCACAGAGCGCAGACACGGGGGTGCGGTGTGCGGCAATTGGAGGTCCCCACCGAGAAATCTGGAACTAGGAACAGTGCGGGGCAGCGAAGAGCTTCTAGGTTTTTTAGACTGTGTAACCTGAACTCCTCTGCTACTGTTTCTACTGTGTGTCTTATACCAACTTGACACAGCTAAAGTCATCTGGGAGGAGGGAACCTCAATTTAAAAAAATGCTTCCATGAGATTGGTCTTGTAGGCAAGCCTGTAGGACATTTTCTTTTCTTTCTTCTTTTTTAAAGAGAGGTTTCTTTATGTAGACCAGAGTGGCCTCAAACTCGCAGAGATCCGCCTTTGCCTTCCGGGATTAAAGGTGAGTCACCACTGCCAGGTTGACACTTTCTTAATTAGCCCATCGTGGGTAGTTCATCCCTGGGCTGGTGATTCTTTACGAAAGCTGACCGAGCAAGCCATGGGGAAACAAGCCAGTACGCAGGACCCCTCCGTGGTCTCTGCAGCAGCTTCTGCCTCCAGGTTCCTGCTGTGGTTGAGTTTCTGTCCTGACTTCTTTTGACAATGAACTTGATATGAAAGTGTGAGTGAAATCAACCCTTTCCTCCCAAGATGCTTTGGTCCTGGTGTTCCATCACAGCGACAGCAACCCTAACTAAAACACTGTTCTTATCATGAGATTATGTTACTGGGATGGAGAGATGGCTTAGCCGTTAAAGCTAGGCTCACAACCAAAAAATGAAAAAATTATGTTACTCAGCTGGGCACGACACACACCTGTAGACCCAGCACTCAGGGAGCTGAGCTGGAAGGAGTCTTAGAGGAAAGCCCAGGCGATATGGCAAGACCCAGTCTTAAAAATGTAAACTATTTTTTCTTTTAAACAACGTGCTATTTTATTTTGCTTGTATGCGCAGAACATACATGTGCATAGTATGTATACGGTGTCAGAGAACAACTTGCGGGCTTTTTCTCTCTACCCTGTGTGCTATGGGACTCAACCTCAGCTAATCAGGTTGACATTCAGTAACTGAGCTGTCTCGCTGGCACAAACGGTTTTTATTTTTATTTTTTTGTTATAGAAAGTGATTAAGAAATCATCCTTGAGAATATGTGGCCCAATATGTGGAATTTGTTTCTGTTTAAGCTAAGTCGCGTCACGGCGTTGAGAACTGTCTGCGGCCTTTTCCCTGAAGTGTACTCTCTGAGTTGTGTGTGCTGCACCGTCTCCCTTCCGTGGGCAGCACCGCCAGTAGTCTCAAAACTACAGTTTGCGTTTGCAGCGAGAAAGCTGATGAGATATAATCCATTCTACCAAGTGTTCTTCTGTCCCCCTGTAGTTTAGCGCTGGCAACACCTGTGTTTGTTCTTATGGGCTGTTTGAGTTTCTGTTTGTGTCTTCAGTTCCCCGAGAGACCCTGCTGCATATGGCAGATCCTCTTGCTTGGTCAGTAGTTAGTGTTGATCACAGAAGCTGTCGCTGACGTAGCGGATGGATGAGTTCTTGCCTCCTATGCTCCTTTATGTGTCTCTCTGGCTTTGACTTCCGTTGCCACATCTGGTTTGCTCTTCATTCCTCTCTGTACTTATTTTGAATAACTCCTCAAATAATTACCAAAGGTTGCCTCATGAATAAATTTAGGATTGTTTGGTATGCAGTTTAAGGCACTAATTTGGAGAGGATGTGGCTAATTGGAGATGTTTAAGGCAGAGAAGAGATGAATCATAGCAAGTTAAATATCATTCTTTTATAATTAATTAGAGTAATTAGAATTGTTGTTTGTTAATTGCCATTGCCATTAGTCACGGGGTCCGAATGAAAGCAATCTTAAGTATCCATCAGTAGATGAGAGAATAAACAAATTTCAGCATGTATCTATAGTGAACTATTCTTTAGTCATAAAAAAGAATGAAACACAGATACACGTTGCAACATGGCTGAATGTTAAACACATTTTATTTAGTAGAATAAACCAGGTCCTACAAGTGATAGTGTACAATTCCATTTACATGTGATCTCTGCACTGGACAACTCCATAGAGAATTGGTACCAGAACAAAGGGCACCAGGGCAGGAGGTGGGGATGGTAGAGCTATTGTTTACAGTGATAAAGTTTCTTCTTAAGATGGAGAAAGAACTTTCTAAATAAGTAGCAGCCGTGGCATCCAGCATGAAAAATGCCCACAGTGCTACTGAAGCATACACCTAGAATGTAAAATGATAAATTTCATATAGTGTATATTTTTCTACAATAAGAAATAGAAAATAAATTAAATTTTCATTCTTTTGTGATTTAGAAGTTAGAAATTCCAAAAAGAAAAAAAAAAGAAATTAGAAATTCCTGACGACTTTCAACCACCCCTGAATCATCTAACGGTCGACATTGATTGAGGTTGTCACCCCAGTAAGTTACCTTCGCCCTTTGACCTTCACACACAAACACCACCCCCATTAATAAGCAGAATGAAATGAAAATTTTTCTCTTATGTCACCAGCAAGTCTCCTTAGACTTGACATCTCTAAAACCGTGAGCCAAAGAGAAACTCCATTTCTCCACAAATCACCTCTGGTATTTGCTATGGTAACGACAGGTTGGCTGAATTCTCAACAGGAGCAGAGGCAATTTTGGTCAATCCCTCCTCCCCTGATACCCCCCCCCCCCCGTGCCTCTGGTCCTTCATTCTCATTGTCAGCCTGATGAGAGTCAGCATCCTCTCCAGGTGTGTGTATGAGGTGACTGAACTTCTCAGAGGAGTTCAACAGAGAAGGGGAGATCAGCCTGCAGACTGTGGCATCACCCCATGAGCTGAATAAAAGAGAAAGGCGGAGCTCTAGCATGTCTCTGTAAGATACAGAGGGAGAGACCTTGGGTACCATGGCAGGAGACAAAATATGCCATGCAGAGAGAGCATGAGTGTGGAGTTTATTTGGGAAGAGGGTGTTGGGAGGACAAGGGAAAGGGACGGGAGATACACAAAGACAGACAAGAGAGAGAGAACAAAAGGACAGGAAGAGAGGCCTAGCGCTGCTTGCTTTGGGGGGAAGACAGAGGGATTGGGAGTAGGCAGAGCTTGCCTCTTAAAGGGGCCCTTGAACCTGCTTACCATAAGCTGAGGGGTAACTGTGCCCAAGGGGCAGGGCCAAAGTGTGCCTGAATACTAACAGTCTCCTGTTTCCAGACTCCGGATGTGGCCAGGTGCATGTGAGGGACTGTGTGTCCTCAAACCGTGGGCCAAAAGAACTCTTTCTTTTCTTAAGTGTCAGCATCATGTTACCGCGGCAAGGAAAGCAATGAATGTGTTTGTTCCGTCCAGAACTGTTAGGAGCTCTGTGGGGACTGGACAATAAGGATGGCTTACTCTGCAGACAAGACAGCCTTAGTAAATCAGGACAACGACTTGACCCAGGACACAGAGATCCTTCAGTTACATCTTTCTGGACTGTTTGTGATACCGATTATAGACCTGTTTCTTCCATGAACAAATGAGTTTCAAAGTGGTGGGTTGTGGGTGCCAGTCATCTTTCGGAGCCGAATGTCACAGTTTACCAAAAACTCATTTCAAGGGGGATACTGATGGCAGACTCCACACTTTGCTCTGTATGATATTGTGGTTTCTGGGGTCTTCAGACCCCACCTTGAGGTCTCCTTGCAGATGCTGCTTTGATTGGTCAAACATGAACCTTGCTTCTGGTCTGTATGCCAAGGCTCAAAGCCCCCAATGGGTTAATGCAGCCACAGGTCCTTATGCATTTCCAGAGTTAGTTCAGGATAAAAATGATTTCTCAGAAATGTAAAAATATGAATCTTAAAATGTGCAGATCACAGCCCCTTATAAAAGAAAGTTTTGAACAATATGTATGTACCACCACGCTTCAGCTAACCAGATGGGCCGGGACACGGTTTTGCCTTCTGAGTTAATTTTAGATTCACATCAGATACTTCTATGCCACAGAAGGCCCTTCAATTGTCTTCCTATGAATCTCAGTATGTTGACCGGCAGATAACCACTGATCTTCCTTCCCATTTCCTGAAGTTAATAGTCTTACTTTTATACCAGCCTCGCTTTAATGTGCTCTCCTGAACTCCAGATATTCATAGAATGAGCATTTTTAGACCTACAGGGAAACTGGAGCCTCTTACAGTCTTTGATTGTCAGCTAGGGCAGAACTTTGGGTTACCAAGGAAACCGAATAACCCAATATTGTTTGTAATGTGGACTCAGAACGGAGGAATAAGGCAGTAAGATTGCCTCAGTTGTCACTGCAGAGCTCCGGAGTCCTGCTGACATCTTATAAAATTCTCTGCTCATCTGGAGCTTGGCCCAAGAGGGAGAATTACTACTGCACCCTGATGGCTCTCTTAGTGTTTAGAACTGCCGAGTCAGTGTGTGAGCCAGCCACATAGAACCCGAGGGGATCGGGGGGGGGCATGCATGACCTGGATCAAATGTCTGGTAGCCCCAAAGGAGAACAAAAGGAGTCTGGACCCTCTGAGTATCCCAATATTAAGACTGAGGGTATCAGCACTCGGGAGGCAGAGGCAGGCGGATCTCTGTGAGTTCGAGACCAGCCTGGTCTACAAGAGCTAGTTCCAGGACAGGCTCCAAAACCACAGAGAAACCCTGTCTCGAAAAACCAAAAAAAAAAAAAAAAAAGACTGAGGGTATGACTCTGGTTTCCAGAGCTAAGTGACAGTGAAGAAGGGGGGGGTCCCCAGAATGCTGGCCTGTGACACGGTGCCTGGGGAGTGACACACACCAAGGCTTAGCTCTGGTGGGAGAGCCAGGCGCTCTTCAGAGAAACAGTCTCAGCCGCCCTGACAGATGCCTCGTGCATGGCCAGGGACACAAACAGGAAGTGGCAGAAGGTGGCTCATGAAGAATAGGTTAACGTTCATAGGCCTTGAGAGGTTCAGTTAAACAAAAAAACATAAAGAGCTTCTAAGGGTGGGTTAGCTTTCTTCTGCTTTTCCCCTTGCGTGGGCACAGTGTTTATCAGTTCCTTGCTTTTCCTTCTGTCTTCCACGCTGTGAACACACAGTAAATAAGATAAAACTTACTGGGTGTCTGCACCTTGTACTTAGGTGTGCAGCCTCCATAATTACAAGAAACGTTTCTATTCTATCATTGTTTGCCTCTTTGTTTGTGTTTTGTTGTTGTTTTGCTGAGATGGGCCAGGCTGGCCTAAAACTCACTATGTAGTTGAAAGTGACTTTGAACTTCTGACCTTTCCACCTCTACTGCACGAGTGCTGGGATTACTGCTGTGCACTGCTGTGCACGGTTCATGTGGTGCTGGAGATTGAGCCCAAGACTCATGCAAGGCAGGTATTCTTCAAACTGACTTATGTCTGCAGTCCCCGAATATCTATTTTTAGTAAATTACCCTCCCATGGTATTTTGCCATAACAACACGGTGGCTGCCTGGTTCGACAGCCCCCAGCTAACAGTCTTACTGCAACACCGTGGACATGGAAGAGCTGTCTGAGCCATGCCCACTCAGATGGTACAAGTACCAGCCTAAGAGCAGTCCTTAAGATGGGCACAGCCTGGTCCTTACTACCATCTATCCCACCAGGTCTGTGCTGGTGATTTCCCAGCATCCTTCAGATGGAGGAAGATGTTTCCAGCAGGGAAAGGATCACATCTATTTTATCCACACTTTGACTGCTTGTCGAAAAGAGCACAGGACTCAGAATAAAAGTGCCTGAGCTCAAAGCTCAGAGCTGCAACCTCCTGAGCAGCCTTGAGCATCTCATTCTTCTGAATTCGCTTTCCTTGTTTTTTTTTTTTTTTGTTTTTTTTTTTTTTTTTTTTTTTTTTTTTTTTTTTTTTTTTTTTTTTTTTTTTTTTTTTTTTTTTTTTTTGGTTTTTCGAGACAGGGTTTCTCTGTGGCTTTGGAGCCTGTCCTGGAACTAGCTCTGTAGACCAGGCTGGTCTCGAACTCACAGAGATCCACCTGTCTCTGCCTCCCGAGTGCTGGGATTAAAGGCGTGCGCCACCACCGCCCGGCTCGCTTTCCTTGTTTGCAGAGTGGGAATTGCCATTGCTCCTGGCTTCATTTACCTTTCAGAGAGATCAAAGGAATGGAGTCATGACAGGAGCTCCGCTGCCTCCCACCACAGCCTCTCAGGATCTACCTGGGTCTGCTTTGTTCTGCACCTGGTCTGCAGGAAGTAGAGGCATTGATTGGGTTAATCCAGGTTGAGGGAGACAGTCCAGAGTTAGGACTGGGGAGCGAGGAGCAGGAGCAGATATGGGAGCTTGTGGCCTCAGTATGTGGTCTTGTTCTCTAGCTGCTCTGTTAGAGCTCTTTATACTAGACTGAATTTTTACTACCCTGAAAATCTGGGTTGTAAATTCCCCAATTGCTATTGAGACCAGAACTGCTTGCCAGAGCAGCTGAGCAATCCATCAGGCGCTGCAGCGTGGCTGGAGATGTAAGCCCACTCCAAATGAGCCTTTCAGTGGCACCAGGCTCTGGTGGGGGTGTAAGAGCTGCATGGCTCCACACTGCACGCATTGTTCTAAGCTTGCACAAAAGCGTTGGCTCAACCCAGCTGCCACGAGTTCTGCACCAACCAGCTGAGCAAGCTACCCATCCCTCTGCCACACTCTTTCCAGACCAAGTTTGCTGAGTAATACAGGGTTACCTGTAGACAGAGGCATCTGGGTGTGACTACCTGTAGACAGAGACATCTAGGGTGGGGTTACCTGTAGGCAGAGGCATGTGGGCGGGGCTACCCGTAGACAGAGGCATCTGGAGCTAGATTACCTGTAGACAGAGGTATCTGATAAAAACCAGAAGGATTTTGTTATTCCTAATTAAAGCATGGTTTTCTTTGATATAAAATTTATATATACTCCTAGGTGTTAAGTGCGACTCCCCAATCAGGTCATAGAAGCAAACCTATCCTCTGTCTCCTCCCTTTCAAGCCTGCTCCATCTAGCAGGCAATAATAGTTCTGGTTCCTGTCATAGTGAGTTTAGCCTTTTCAATCCTGCTCCATGTAGCAGGCAATATTAGTTCTGGTTCCTGCGATAATGAGTTCAGCCTTTTCTAGAGTTTCATATCAGTGAAGCTGTGGACCGTGTACTCTTTTTCCATGTGATTTTATAAAAGGATTTATTTGTGGGTGGGTGGGTGGAGGGAGGGAAAGAGGGAGTGGGGAGGGAGAGAGCACACACCAGCATCTATGGCTGTCAGAGGGAGTCATTGGAGCCCTTGGAGATGGAGTAACAGGTTACAGGTGTTTGTGACATGCTTCATGTGTGTGCTGGGATCTGAACTCAGGTCCTCATAGAGCAGTAAACATTCTTTTTTTTTCTTTTTTTTTTTTATTGAGAAAAGGAAAAAAAAAAACAAGTTTCCACCTCCTCCCAGC
>NW_004949127.1:1261136-1269851 GCF_000317375.1 Microtus ochrogaster | reverse complement strand
CTGGCCTTGGTGAGCTCCCAATAGATCAGCTCCACTGTCTCAATGGGTGGGTGCACCCCTCGTGGTCCCGACTTCTTTGCTCATGTTCTCCCTCCTTAGTAAACATTCTTAACAGTTGAACCATCTCTCCAGATTATGCATCTGAGTTCTTGCTTTTGTCTATTTTATTGCATAAATCCATAGTGTATTATTTTGTTTTTTATTGCTGAGTAATTTCCCGTTGCACAAAATACAGGTTATTTCTGTGGCTGAAGGAGACATTCTTTTTCTTTATTTTTCATCTATCATAAGCAGGCTTACTATAAAGATTTATGTAAAAATTTATGAAGGATGTTTTACCTAGCATTGCTGACTCTTTGGCAGGAAAATGTAAACTCTGTAAGAAACTGTCAGGCTCCTTTGCTCATTGCCATGTCATCTTGCATTCCCACTGACAGTGTACGATGCTCCAGGACACTCCCCATCCTCACACACCTGCCTGCCTTGCTGCCATCTCCCTGGGAATGATGCACTGGTCTCTTGTAGGGTCTGAGGGATCTTGCTGGAATATTTGTCTCCTACACAAAACTCTAGGTGAGACAGAGGAGAGCAGCGTGGAGGGGTCTTTGTTAGCACTGAGAGGTTCTGGCAGCCCATCCTCTCTATCCATTCTCCGTCCTCCACCAAGTTCTGCTGACTTTCCAGTCTCAGAATTAGTGCTATCGTTAATGTTCCGACAGTTTCTATTTTGGATCTGAATCCTTGAATCTAGGACAAAGTTAAGCTTCTATTCCAAGCGCAAGGAGGTCCTTGAGAGCAAACAGTATCAAGAAGGGCGCTTCCCTTTCTGTTCCCCTCCAGCTCAGCCTGTTGGCTCCCCGGGAATAGTTTCACTGAGGTATGCAATTTGATTGATTTTTTTTAAGGTTTATTTCTATTTTATGTGCATTGGTGTCTTGCCTGCACGTGTGTCTGTGTGAGGGTGTCAGAACCCTTGGAATTGGAGTTACAGATAGTTGCAAGCTGCTATGTGGGTGCTGAGAATTGAACCCAGGTTCTCTGGAAGAGCAGCCAGACTTCATAACAACTGAGCCATCTCTCTTTAATCAGACATCTAGTCATTTTCATCATTTGGAACAGACAGCACTTTGGGTAATGAAGATGATCCAGAATCGTAGAATATGATTCACTGACTGCTACCCTGGTAAGGATGTCTGTAAAGTTCTGGGACTAAATGGTGCTGCATTTAATCTTCTGTCTTAGCTCCTGGGAGCTCTCCAGGGTTCTGGATTTCTGCCTCCAGTTATCTCTGCTGCCAGACGCTGGTGTTTCATCTCTACCTGGTGAGCCCTATTCTTCTGAGGCAAGCTTATAGTTCCAACCCAACCCCAGATGTCAAAGCCTATTGTCTTTGCAGTAGCCCCTCCTCTATCTCTCAGATGCTTAGTGTCAAACTGCCATGGCTTCCCAACTTAAGCGCATCTTACACTGCTCCCTAGTGAGCATGATGTCACCAACCAGTGCCCCACACTGACCCCTAGCTCTAACTCAGGTTCCCACTTCCACTCTTGTCCATCAGCAGCCCTAGGGCTGTCATTTTAAAACTATAGTGATATTATATTTATGTCGTAATAAATAAAGCTTGTCTGAAATTAGAGGGTAAAACTAATCCACTACCAGCCAGGCAATAGTGGCTCACACCTTTAATCCCGGGATTTGGAAGACAGAGGCAGATGGATCTCTGTGAGTTCAAAGCCAGCCTAGGCAACACAAGATCAATGCAGAAACAGATGCAGGTGGTGGTGGCCCACCCTTAATCCCAGTACTAAGGAGGCACAGCCTTTAATCCCGGCACTAAAGGGGAATATAAAATGGAAAGAGACAGAGGCTCAGGGCTCAGTCTGTAGTAGTCCAGCCTTGGAAGAAGTAAGACTTCTCTAGTGACTTGTTTTGATTTTCTGATCTTCAGCTTGAACCGCAATATCCGTCTCTGGGTTTTTATTATCTGTGCTGCATAAAGCAGCCTTTCAGTGTTTTCTAGGTATGTTTAGAATAAGAGCTAGACTCCTCGCTGTGGCTGAGAAGCTCCCCCCCCCCCGCATTACTGTCTGCCGCCTACTCTCCTCTGCAGCCACCTGACATCTGACCACACTTCAGAGACCCTTGTCATGACCAACCACAAGGCCTAGTGCATGTTGTTGCTTTTGCCTGGAGTCCCTTCTTCTCAGCAGAGATGACTCCTAGTTCTCCGGGGCTCTACTGAGCTGTTCCCTTCTCAGAAATACCATCTGGAAGGTAAACCCATGGACTGGGTCTACCTTCACCATTGTGATGAACACTCATTAACTCTTTGTGTGAATGAGTGTGGCTTACTAATAGGTGTAAAACAGATTGCCCAAAGTGTTCTTAACTGGCGTAATTTTAGCCAGGTTCCAAACAGACCGCTGGATTTTCTTGCTGGTAGACCACTCACTAATTCCATTACATTCCCAAGGAGCGGCCTGTGGCTTTCCAACTGCTTTCTCGCTAAGATTTCCTGTTTCTTAAACACACCAGCCCATCCTGAATGTTTTCTTAAACGTTGTAAAACAGTAACCCTCATTCCCCATTGCTTCTGAATGGTGCTCAAACTCTTAGCACCTGAACGCATTCACAGTCACAACAAATAGCCTAGCTCTATCCTTGCTCGTTGCAATAAAAAATCTTGAGATCTCCCATCAAAAGCAGAGTTTCACTTTTATATCCATGGAACAACTTGCTTTGGCTGAGGGCATGCACTGAATTGACAGGATGTCCATTTAGGTCTAAACTTCCAGACACCTTGCAGTTGCCACTGTTTCAGAAAGTTTCCATGAGAGAGTGATGCTAGGTTACCTGTGGGGAGAGAGGGACCACCTGCAGGGGCCCATGGAGGCCAATCTTTGAGCTGCCTTGCTTGGGGTTAACTAGAGGATGGAGACCTCTGGCCCTGCACATCTTTAGGGACACACTAAAAGGACTTTCAGGTCTCCAGAACTCGGCTTAGTGCAAGAAGAGAATGGGTGGGAAGATCTATAAGCATTGCAGCCCGTAGGGAAAAGGTCCTGGCAGTCGGGAGCCAAAAAATACCACAGGTCCCTGTAAGTGTAGCGCTTACAGCTCTGCTCCAGGGAAAGGTTTCCCCAATGTAACAACTCTGCTCGGCAGGGGAGGGTTTCCCCAGCGAAGTTGTTACAGCTCTGCTCAGACCCCCCAAAGTGTAATGTAACAACTTTGCTCCACTGTGGGAAGGTTTCCCTAGTGAAAGTGTTACAGTTCTGCTAGGCTCGGCTCCACTCGGGTTCCTGTTGTGACTTTATAGCTCTGCTCTGCTCTGGTGAAAGGTCTCACCCAAATCTCATTCAAGAGATTTTTTGGGAGAGAAGAATTCAGGAAGGTGGCTATGTCTGCCAGAGTGGAAAAAGTCAGCTCCCGACTGAACAGGTGCAGGGGCTTATTTAGGGCTCCTTAGGGGCAGAGTTTTTCCAGGGTGAAGATTTACAGGGTGGGAATTGGTTGGATTTCAATTCTTGAGCTTGGACAAGCTCAGAGATTGGGTGAATTTCGTGCTCAGGGGTTGGTTGGTTTTGTACTCAGGGACTGGTTGTGTTTTGTGCTGAGTTGATCAGGGGCAGAGTATGTTTCTTTGACTCTGGTTTCAGGATCAAGGTGTGTTACTTTGACTGGCCCTGGTTAAAAAACCTTTGGTGTGTTTCTTTGGCAGGTCCTTTTACCCTACAGGTTCACCTAGGGAAAAGGAAAAGTCAGGCAGATATGGAGGAGTCCTGATTGCAGGCCTTCTGAGTTTCCCTCCAGGGCAGCAGGAGAATTCCTCCAACAGCAACACTCAACAACAAGTGCCAGAGTTTCTGTCTGGGGTCCTTACCGGGGACTCAGAGTTCAGGGGGCCGGGTCACATGAGCAGGAAACACAGGCTCATACAACCAGTTACTGTTACTGGTGTGCCAGGTCACTGTGCATCGCAGTGTTAGCCCAGGGTGGGCATGCTGGTGCAGCAGGCTTCAGTGTCCCATGTATGCAGAGCAGAATGTTAGACCACCTGGAAGCATCCGAATCCTGTTACCTTCCATGAGAAAAGGGGTGGTGCATGTGTAATATAAGGGGGCGGGGGGAGAGAAGAGAAGAGAAGAGAAGAGAGAGAAAAGAGAGAAGAGGGAAGTTCTATATTTCTGGTTTTAAAGATAGAGGATCAAGAGCCGAGAAATGCAGGCTTCCCCTTCAGGTCTATAAAAGCAAGGGCACAGATTTTCTTTCCTATAGAGCCTTAAGAAGAAAGCCAATCCTTCTGACCCATTTTAGATTTTTGATCCCAGCAATAAAAAACAATACATTTGTGCTGTTCCTGGCTCACACACCAAGAGCAGAGAACAAACATGGTTAGTGATGTGGGAAACGTTCCAGAAGTCAAGTTCACAGAGGCCAGCTATGGGGCAGCTCTACAAGCAAGCCCTTGTAAAGGGGCCACAGCCCTGCTGCCAGCCAATCAACAAACAGGTGAGAGGGCACTGTCCAACCAGCACGGCTGCCCACGTAAAAGAATAATAATGCCATTGTGGGCAACGCTGTTGTTGTGGGTTTACTGTGATTTGAAATAGCAGTAACTGCTTTATGGAGTTCAGAGCCATTGAGCAGGCTCTGGGATGTAGCCCAGCGGTAGAACACCAGCTTAGCACATAGGAAGCCTTAAGTTTGATCCCTAACACCCCGAAGATAATTTAAAAATAAAACAAAACAAAGGCAAAAACAAAACAGAAAGCCTTGGAGTGGGAATTTGGGGCCGGGTCCATCTATTTTGTCTTACTCCTTGTTCACGAGCTTCGTTTTCTCCGTGCAGACCTGTTTGATGTCATCCCAGCAAACCTTGCTGTCTCGCTAGCTCTAGATCATCCCCGTATCTGGGATGTCTTTCCAACCCCAGCTATGCCTCCTGCTTCAGAGTGTGATTGACAGGCATTTGGCTCACGTTTTTGTGTGCATCCGCCTTTCCCGCTCTAGTCAGCTCATGCCTTTTGGAATGTGGTTAGGATCATGCAGTGTTACTAGAATTAAACAGGCTCGTAAGTCGTTGCCATCTGCAAGCTCTCAAAAGAACAAACACTTAAAAAACACTTTCCTCTTCCATGGGGAAGGAGAACTAGCGAGTCCCCCAAGATATTAGAATGACTTTTTTCTTTTCTTTTCTTTATTTTTTATTTTGGTGAGAGGGAGGTTTATTGATTAAGTGTCTAGGGAAGCTTACTTCCTCAGTCACATGGCTGGGCTGTACAGTATTCTCTTTGGCACATGGGTTACTCGGGTCTTATAAATGCTAAGAGCTAATCCAGACCAAAGTTAGAGAGCTTGTTGTATTTCATTTTTGCCTATGAGGCAGTCACAAAACCAGCCGGTGTTCCGAGGGAAAATGGCAAATCCTGTACAAAATGGTGGCTGGAAAGTGCTCCCATGGGTTGTAAAAAAGAAGCACAAACCCGTGTTTCTGGAGCACTTGCTGTGTAATAAGCTTGGGGCTTAGTCAAGGGACTGCAGACCAGCGTTAAAAGAGTCTTTAGTCTGTGAACTTGTAACACACCCTGACTTAAGAATGACAATAATTAGAGTCCAGAGGGAAGGAAGTTCTCTAGTTCTGCAATGATACATAAAGACACTTGAAGTTTTTTCAAAAAAAAAAAGAAACTGGCATGGCACCTCCGTGGAGAATGGATAGCTGTTTCCAACTGTGATTAGACAGCAAAGGGATGAGCTCATGTGACAGACTGGGGGGGACACCAGCCAGATTCCTCCTGATCTTTCTCCTAGCATTCCTTCCTCACAGCTGGCCGGCTTTGTACTTCTGGAAGGGTTTATCAGATAAGGAAGGCCCAAGAATTTCTTCTTGCCCAGACAGGAAGGAGAGGGGGAGGGTAGCCACATTCTTCAGATTGTGCCTTGCTTAAAAGAAAGGAAGGGCCAGAGAAATGGGTCAGTGGTCAAAAGCACTGGCTGCTCTTGCAGAAGACCCGACTTCAATTTCCAGTGCCCACATGGTGGCTCTCAACCCCTATAACTCCAGTTCCAGGGAAGCCAGCATGCCCTTCTGACTTCCCCCCAGTCTGTCACATGAGCTCATCCCTTTGCTGTCTAATCACAGACATAGGTGCAGACAAAACATTCACATATATAAAATAAATTTAAAAAAGAAAAACAGACTATTAATAAGGGGGGACAGGAGAAAGAGAGAAACAGAGAGAAGGGTTCTAGTTTCTATGACTCAGCATGGGACAGAGGAACTCTGCTTTCTGACTCCCTTGGGGAGGACTAAGGGGCAGGGTGACACTTCCAAGGCCTTTCCAGTGTCCTTCAGCTAAAAGTACTCGGGGTGCCAAAGTTCCACCTTGGGAGAACATCTCCCAAGCCCCCAAATTCCTCTACTAAAAGAGGTCTTCTCCACTGGTTCTGTGATCTATTCTTTCCATATAATGTTTATCTACATTCCTCTGTGTGGCTTCTCAAAGTTTAATCTCCTTGATTATTAATCTCTAGATATAGGGATGCCCTAGAAGACTTAAGATCACCCCACATGGCTCTCAGCTTGAGCAGCAGGAACACAAAGAAGCAGGGAACATTCATATAGCCTGAGAGGCATGTCTATATTTTGGGCCCAGGGTGGGGCCTTGGCCCTCCTGCACCACTGCTGTGAGAGCCTGCTTTTGCCATGGTTTCAGAAAGAGCTCTCAGTTTTGGTTTTAGTGTGTTAGCCTTGGGTCCCAGGGGGTGTGGCTCCTATAATCCTGTACCCACAGACCCAAGGGCTGCACACAGGCTTGGAGCTGCCCTTTGTATTTTATCTGCAGTAGAGTGTGGTGTTTCCTGCCCTGTTGCCCAAGGGACTTCCAGAGATGCCAGCTCGGCCACTCAGTTACCTTAAGCCACAGGGAGGACATGGAGGCTTGGAGACATAAAGAAGAACCGAGGGAGGGAAGAGAGGAAAATACACTATTGTTAAAATCCTCCAAATAAATACAAATGCTTCAAGAAGTTCAGCATGATGATGGGAGGTGAACCACTTGGTTGCCTTTCATTTGTGTGTGTGTGTGTGTGTGTGTGCTCACAAGTGTGTGAACGTACATGTATATGCAGATTCAGGTGAACCACCTGGTTGCCTTTCATTTGTGTGTGTGTGTGTGTGTGTGTGTGCTCACAAGTGTGTGAACGTACATGTATATGCAGATACAGGTGCACAGGCCAACCTGGGATGTCCTCTCCCATATTGTCACCTCACACATGCCCTTGAACCTGGAGTTGGTCTAGGCTAGCTCACTTGCTCCAAGGAGCCTCTTTCTCTGGGCCAATGGTCTCCCCCACCCCCAGCTTCTTTTACAGATCCTGGGAGCCAAACACAGACGTGAGTGCTTATTCCTTGAGCCATTGCCCCAACACTCGATTGCTTAAGGAATCCTGTGCTCAAAATCCTTGACAGCCCAAATTGATGACTTATATCTGAAGCCCTAAATGAAGAGTGATGGGCCTGGCCAGCGAAATATTCACGAGACCGTCCAGGACACTGATATTATGAAGATGTCCTGATGCCAGCTGGCACCTGGATGCAGAGGAATTCCAGTCCTTAGGCTGGTCTCTCTCCAGGTGTTTTAGGTTTTCTTCTCTCATCCAATCCCAGTCATCATTTAAAGAATCCACTTCTTGTGTTTACAAAAGGTGCGTTTGGGTTACCCCTAGTTGAATGCCTCTTTTCACGTCTTCAAGGCCAGTGTTCAATCCAGCTGTGAGGTTGCCTGTGCTACCACTGATGCTACAGCCCTCACACTCGGTCTGTCACCTGCTGCTTGGGAAACACAGACACTTAAGTATCACCCTGACAGGACACAACGGCAAAGTGCCCATTCTCGGAGCAAAGCCAAGCAGGCCCCCAGAGTGGAGAGATCTGGTGTTAACACTGACCTGAGATAGAGCTGGACGTGCATGACAGCTCAACCATCTGCAGTCTTTGCAAGATGACCCCATAGCCTCTGTTTCATCATCTCAGAAGTGGGCATCGTAATTCCACTTACATCATAGAGGTGTTATTAGGATTATGGGAGCAATGCTCTTAAGCCATCTTTGGCACGTGAGTGGCAAAGAGTTCATAGGAGTAGGTGTGGCAGTCACAAATTCACACTGTGTCATCGTGGGAGAGCTTAACCCTGGCCTTGTTCAGGGTTAACGACAAGGGATACTGTAGGGCTGTTAGCTATAGCCACACGGTGCATAATGGCATTTGGTCAGTGATGGACCACATATAGCACTGTGGGTTCTAAAGGTTATAACGGAGCTGAGGAGTTGTTAGCATCTAGAATCTATGACACAACCCATAACTCACATGTGTTGACTGAGGTTTCTGTCCTGCCTGGTCCCAAAGAAACACACAGGGGTCTACATTAATCATAAGCTGGTTGGCCCATTAGCTCAGGCTTCTTATTAACTCTTATAAGTTATATTAGCCCGTAATTCTTGTCTGTTAGCTACATGCCTTGGTACCTTTTTCAGCGAGGCATTCTCTTCTTGCTTCCTCTGCAAGGTGGATGGGTGATGGCTACAGACTGACCTTATTCCTCCTCCAAGAGTTCTGTTCTGGTCACCCTGCCTATACTTCCTGCCTGGTCACCCTGCCTATACTTCCTGCCTGGTCACCCTGCCTATACTTCCTGCCTGGTCACCCTGCCT
>NW_004949127.1:1258907-1261036 GCF_000317375.1 Microtus ochrogaster | reverse complement strand
CCCTGCCTATACTTCCTGCCTGGTCACCCTGCCTATACTTCCTGCCTGGTCACCCTGCCTATACTTCCTGCCTGGCTACTGGCCTATTGGCATTTATTAAAATACAAGTGACAGGGTACAGTGTAGTGGCAATGTTACACAAGCAAACCTAATATTTCTATGTGTTCTAGTGACACTGTACACACAGACCTGCCTGCTAACAGACATATAAAATACGGCACATGAAAATTATCTACAGTATATAGCACTCGATAATCATAACAATTTTGTTGCTGCCTTATCTGCTTACTATGCCATATTTGGAGACATTTGGTCAGTGATGGACCTCATAAACCACTGTGGGTTCTGAAGATTATAGCAGAGTGTTAGGACAGTATTGTAGATATTAGATGCTAGAAACTTCTCAGCTCTATTATAATCTTCAGATTATAGTTTTATATGTGGTCCCACAGTTGTATATGTGGTCCATCACTGCCCAAATGCCATTATGCACCGTGTGGCTATAGCTAACAGCCCTGCAGTATCCCTTGTCCTTAACCCCAAACAAGCCTTTGTGAACAGCTGTAGGCCATGGTTAAGCTCTCCCACGATGAAACAGCATAAAACATAGCAATAGTAAAAGGACATTGTCACTGGTTCATGTGTCTACTATATCTTTTCTTGTTTTCAAATGCGCTCCCTTAAATGAGCTCACTCTCAGACAGAAGGCAACAGCCTCCTAGCTTGCACTCAGGGTTCCTCCTGATTGCAACTGGGGTGTGGGGAGGGACAAGCTTGCGAGTTCAGTGTGTGTAAACACAGCCTAAGATAATGCACAATGAGAATTTTATCCTCAGAATAGCTGCCTGTTATTAAGTCACGCGTGACTGACAGAGGGAGACCTGGATGGGTCAGGGGAGGGAGCAAGGCCTGGAATCCAGGAAGTGGAGCAGTTGCCAGCAGCTAGTCTGACAGAAGCTGCCACCTTCTTGGGAGAATGCGGCAGCCCACGACCATCTGCCAGAAAGAAACATCATACCCAAGGCATGAAGGCTGCTCCTCCACGCTCTTCCTCCGACTCTCTCCAGCTTCTGCTAGCACCTCCTTCTTCTTGATACCAGCTAGAAGGGAGACTGTTTTCACAACCCATGTGAGTCAGCCCTCCAAGCCTCAAAGTGCAGCCAGAAAGGCAGCAGAGACTCCTTGGTAGAGCTGGGGGACATATTCAGTGAATCAGAGCACTTGCTGAGCAAGCGTGGAGATAGGAGTTCAAATCCTCGGCATCAGCAAAGTCACATGGCCACATGTGCCTATTAATTCCTGGAGACAGAGACAGGCAGATCCTGGATCTTTGGGTTCAGTGAGAGACCCTGTCTCAAGGGACTAAGGTGACGAGAGATAGGGTAGGAAAGTTGACATCTTCTTCTGGACACACACATACACACCCCATGACAATAATGATGATGAACTTTCTGGTAGAGCTTCTGGACACACACACACGCACATACGCACACACACACACACACACACACACACACACAATAATAATAATGATGAACTCTCGTAGAGCTGGTATTTCTAGCTCATCTGACCCTAATAAACAGTCACGTAGTCTAAGTGTTAAGTCAAAGTTTTAGCTTAAGCAGAGGACACACGGCTTGGCTTGACTGTTTCTATACAGAAAGCATCTGAAACGGGGTGGGGGGAGGTGAGGTGTTGGGGTTGTGTGAGTGTGGGGCGTGTTCTGGGGGTTTCCCTCAGGAAGTAAATAACCAGTTCTAATTAGCACCTAAAGGATGTGTAAACAGCCCTTGGGAACCAAGTGAGAGCTGCCAATTTATTCTCTTAGGTAGTTTATGCTTTCTCTGGTTTATTTACTCAACAAACAGAAAGACAATACAGTGCCAACAGTTGCTATGTAGTCCTCTGAATTCACTGTTCTTGATCCAACTGAATCCCAGTGGCACAGCTAAGCAAAAAGTCTGTTTTTGTTGTTATTGTTGTTGGGTTTTTTGTTTTGTTTTGATGCATGTCAAAGAGTTTATTAAATGATTTGTGGCTCTCCTGGATGGGTGGCGATGTCACGTGGTGCTGTGATTCCCATGGATGTGGCTCTCCTGGATAGGTGGCGATGTCACTTGGTGCTGTGG
>NW_004949127.1:1252342-1258807 GCF_000317375.1 Microtus ochrogaster | reverse complement strand
CCATGGACGTGGCTCTCCTGGATGGGTGGCGATGTCACGTGGTGCTGTGGTTCCCATGGACGTGGCTCTCCTGGATGGGTGGCGATGTCACGTGGCACTGTGGTTCCCATGGATATGGCTCCCCAAAGCTCACCTCAGCTGAGCTGGTGCCTGTCTTGAAGCTTGGCCTTCTGCCTGTTTGTCTGTGACCTTCAGCCTTACAAAAGAGGCGTGCTGGAGGGGAAAACAACGGGTGAGGGAAATTTGGAAGCTAGAGGCAGGTGGCTTAGAAAATGTGACCCTGAGGGAAGAGGGGCTGAGGCTGGAGAAGAAACTTTTCCTTCCATTCTTCAGTTCTGTTTCCACAGTTAAGACCTGAAACATGAAGCCATAAGCTCTGAGACTACACATTTTTTAATCTTTCTATTTCTTTTGTTTTTTGAGACAGGGTCTCCCTATGTAGCCGTGGCTGGCCTGGAACTCACAGTGTAGACCAGGTTGTCTTCATAAGGATCCTTGTTTCTGCTTCCCAGGTTCTAGGATGAAAGGTGTGTGCCACCATGCCCGACCTCTTTCTATTTTTAATTGAACATATAGATTGTACATGTTTGAGAGACACGGCAGGAATCATCATAGAGCCCTTGCTTCATTACAGAGCTAAGTTGCCATCCTTAGTATCTTGGAAACTGCTTTCCATGTGCCTGTCACAAAGTCATGTGTGTTATGCCCAGATCACGGAGTCCCCCCAAAACCAAGAAGGAGACCGAGTCCTGTATGTAAAAGCAAAGAGCCTTTATTCTACACAACTTTGCAAATTTGGACTCTTGGCGTGTCCAACGTAGTAGAATGATCAGAGCAGTGAGGGTTGGGTTTTTATAATAGTAAACGTGGGGGTGAGAGGTTTCTAATGTTTAGGACCCCCAATTGGCTGACATTTGTGTAGGGGTGTCCTGGTGAAAAGCCATGGTGTGTGCTGGCAGGTGATCCTATCTACAATGGTTGGAACATTAGGAATTTCCTTTGGATGGTCTGTTTCTGGGTGGTGCATGGGTGGTCTTAGTTTGTGGTCTTCCTTGGAACCAGGTATTGCCTCAGGGTAAACTACTGAGACTCAGGCCTCTATTGAGCTTGTCATGGCTGGGTCCTACTGTGTGGGTTTCTTTTTTCTGGCTTTTGTTTCCACTTGGGCTGTGTCCTTAGGGCATCCTGCAGGAGTGCCATGGAGAATTCCAAGACAACAGTGGTGTGCTGACTTAAGACACACAGACGCATAAGATGCCTCTCTGCTCATTGATGATGCCTCTCTGCTCATTGATGCGCAATGTCTTAAGATGCATTTCTGCTCATTTCGATTGTCTGGCACTGGGTGGGATGACAGAGGGAACTCACTGAAGGATAACATTCTAAAAATAAGTGGGCAGAGGTGAGATTCAGTTCAAAACATGCCCCCTCCTCCCTTCATTCGTGGGCCCTTGCTCTGGTGGGCAGTCAGCCATGATAACCGTGAACTGGGGACTCAGAAGTGTTAGCAGTTTATGTAGACAACTGGAGGCTTGTCTGTCTTAGTTAGGGTGTCTGTTGCTGGGAAGAGACACCATGAGCAAGGCATCTCTTATAAAGGAAAACATTTAATTGGGGATGGCTTACAGTTCAGAGGTTTAGTCCATTATCGTCGTGGCGGGAAACATGGTGGCGTGCAGGCAGACATGGTGCCGGAGAGGTAGCTGAGAATCCTACATCTGGATCCACTGCAGGAAGCAGGAAGAGACAGTGAGCCCTACCTGCTCCAGCAGAGCCAACCTCTTAAGAGTGTCACTACCTGAGTTTATGGGGACAATTACATTTAAACTACCACAGAGTCCAGGAGCAACAGAGAAACCAGAGGAGAAGATCTGCAGTCACTGGGAAGGGACCGCTAGAGGCTCGTGTTGCGTGCTTGAAGTGTGGTGCTCTCCCCGCCCTCCTGGTCAGGAAGGGGCAGGTGCAATGCTCACATCAGGGCAGGGTCCAGGAGATCGGGGCTTTGGAAAACAACAGGTACCTTGGCTAGAAGCAATGAACTTAGAGACCCAGACCCCCTTGCTGTTCCACTCTGTCTCCCTCCTTACACTTTGACCTTGAGCCCAGATCCCATCACAGAGCAATAATTTTCTACTATAACCCACTGATTCAGTTAAGATGATGTGCCCTGGAGGATGGGGACTCTTGACCCACTGCCTGAGGTCTTGTGACTCCTCAGCAGGAAGTCCATTCTTTCCCCTGACAGGTCACCTGTGAGATAAGCTCAGCCTAAGAGCACTGCCCAGGGCAAGGGTCAGTTCTCAGTGAGGGGGAGGTGTAGGCTTGTCTTCCTGTGAACCGGACCTCCTCTTTGCTGTGGCTTCCTCTTGTGTTGTAAATGACTACCTGGTATCCTTGTAAATTCCTGGTTTCCTTAAGAAATACTGCCACCTCCAGTCAACCTTCAGGCTTCATGTGACAGAGGTTATTGGACAGGCCTGACCTCCTTCACTGCCCTGGACTCTGTTCCATGTTTCTATCCCGTGCTTCTTAGTCAAGCCTTGTAGTAAGGAGGCTGCTAGTTAGTTCCTGGCCACTTAACCCTGAAATAATCACACAGATACTGTATTATTTAAATCACGGCTTGGCCCATTAGCTCTAGCTTCTTATTAGTTAATTCTTACATCTTAATTTAATCTAATCTCCATTAATCTGTGCATCACCAGATCACCAGCAAAGTTTCAGCATGGCTGTCTCCAGTGGGGCTCCATGGCTTCTCTCTGACTCTGCCTCCTTTCTCCCAGCATTCTGTTTAGTCCCCCCCTTCCCCCAGTTCTGCTGTGCAGGCCAAAAGCAGTTTCTTTGTTAACCAAAGATATTCACAGCATACAGTGGGGGAATCCCACATCAAAGCCTCTGAGGGCCCTTTCCTTTAGCTGTCTCTGTCTCCATTTTGAGTTCCCTGCCTGATAAATGGGGTAAATGTTAGTTGAACGAACAAATGAATGAATGAATGAATGAATGAATGAAAGCATCCTGCCTTTGGTGGGTGTTGCCATTTTGCTGACCTTCCCTATCACCTGGATAGCCTGTTCCTTTAAGAACAAGCACTGCCCACCCCCAATTCCCTCCCCACTTTCACCCAGGCAAGCTGATCTTCTCCACACTCTGTCTGTACCTCTTCTGAAGAGGTAACTACTGCTTCCTCCCCACCCCCTTTCCCTCTCTCTCTCTCTCTCTCTCTCTCTCTCTCTCTCTCTACCTCTTCTCTGCCTATTCCTCTTACCCTTATACCTTTTCCAGTACCCACTAAATAAACTCTATCCCCAAGCTCTCTCTGCATGGCATATCTGTCTCCCACCCTCTGCAGTCTCCTACCCACCAGGGGGCCTGCCAGGGTCACACTGCCATCTTTCAGTGGGATCTAGGTTCTGTGGTTATGCGCATATCGACTGTGAAATGAATAACAAAAGACAAGGGGTATATGCAGGATAAAATCTTTTTTTTTTTTTATTGAGAAAAGAAAAAAAAACAAGTTTCCACCTCCTCCCAGCCTCCCATTTCCCTCCCCCTCCTCCCACCCTTCCCCCAGGATAAAATCTTGTGAAAGAGTAGCTTCTCCTCAGCAACTGACTCGCACGCACACTGTGATGTGTGTGCTTTCACCCGGACACAACATCATACACGCACAATAAATTAATAATGATAATAATAATCAATAAATTTTAAAACCCTCAAAATAATTTGGTCCTAGGCTTCAGGGGGAAAAGAGCAAAAACAAACTAAGTAAAAACTCCGACTTTGAGCCGACCACGTCAGGACAGATAATATTCACTCCTCACAGCATCCGATGTGGACAGCTCACAAGGGACAACGAGCCAGCTTCCGGTGTCCCTCCAGACCAGAGCACAGGTGCCTAGGCTGTGAGCTGCAGCCGCCACGGAAGCTCAGCCGTCTCGGACTGTGGAGCCAAGGCCTTGGGCACACCTGCCACACTTCCAGGTCATCTTCCCAGACAAAGTGAGATGACGTGACCTGGTAGCTTCCTGGTGACAGGTGTGGGAACAGCTTGCCAGACTTGTGACCTTCGCTTAGCTTTGGGTCCCTCATCTGGAACTGGTAAGGGCTGTGGTGGTTTGGCTGTGAAATGGCTCCTAAGGTGGCCTGTGTTAAAAGCTTGGTGCCAACTAATGGGTCTGGGGAAAATGATTGGCTCCTAAAGGCTCTGACTTCATCCACTGATGCCTTCACAGTCCGGTGGCGTCATAATCTGATGGCATCATTACAAGGAGGAGGTCGGCCCCTGCACCGTAATTCTCTTCCGGTCTGTGAACCCTCGTCTTTCTGTCTGCTTCTCGGGGGTCACGAAGTGAGCAGCCTCCTATTGCCGTGATGGTTTGCATGGCCCTAGCCATTTTGGACTGAATCTTTCAAAACCACAAGCTGGAATAAACTGTCTCTTCCTGGAGTCCTTGATTGCAGGTGTTTTACCCCAGTGTCTAACTCTTAGCTCCATGCTAGACACAGTGTTCAGAGCATGCTCACCAAGAGCTGGGAATAGGGCCTGGAGAGATGGCTCAGTGATGAAGAGCACTGGCTACTCCTCCAGGTTCAGTTCCTATCACCCACACGGCAGTTCACAGCTGTCTGTAACTCCACTTCCGGTGATCTGGGACCCTCACACAAAACAATCAGGGGAAAGACATCTGTGAGATCTGTCTAGCAGCCTCTTGTTCCGTCTTCTGGGGAAGGACAGCGACCCCTAGGACTCCCTGGTGGTGGTGTGGCTCCGGCCACCGCCTCCAGCTACAGTTCCCGATTGCCGCACCTTCTTAGCCTCCTCCGGTTCTTGCTTACGTCATCTGTATTTCCTGGGAGCAAACAGCATTTCTCAGTCCTCAACCCCCTTGCCCTCCTGCGGGGTTGTTTCACTGACCACCGAGAGTTGTAGGTTGTAAGAAAGGACCCAAATGGGTTCATGCTGAGTGGCCCATGAAAAACATCTGCTTTCATCAAAGCAGAAGGTAAAAGAACATTCTTAATCTGATTCCAATTACCTGGTTACAAAAGTGGAATCTATCTAAGGTTTGCCTACCGGCCAGTCAGAGAACACACAGTTTCCAGTCACCCTTCCCCTCAGTGCCTCCTTCATGGAACTCCACGGAATGTCGGTAGGAGTTAACACAACGTTGGAAAACAATCCTTTGCCAACAAAAGGCAAAACAAGGAAGGCTACATGCAGTTTCCATCAGCAGGCCTCTCAGAGCTCACAGAACCTGCGCTGCGAGCCTCTCTGGACCTTTGTCTCCTCCTCAGGGTTGGGACCACACGTACCCTCTTCTGTCTCAATGTACACAGTGCCTGTTTCCATCTCTGGTGTTAGCATTGTTCATTATCCTAAGCAGTCTGCCTGAGCATTGAGGGAAACAGATCATATGAGTCTTTAGCCTCATTGTTTACATTGGTTTTTTTGTTTATTTGTTTTGAGGTGGGAACTCACTCTGCAGCTGCTCAGCCTCCTAAGAACTAGACATCCATGTACCACCATCCCTGGCTTAAGCAGCGTTTGAATAGCACTTACTGAGGGCATTTGAAAAACAGGTGATCAGTGTGGCAAACATGTGTCTACCCAACCACACTGAGTTCACATTAGAGAAGCCACAAACAAGAGACCCAGACAAGGGTTCCAGAAGGAAGGGAGCCTACAAGGTGGTCTTGAAGTATAGTGTCTTAGTCACTATCCCTTTTCTAAGAAGAGACACCATGACCAAAGCAACGCTCTCACAAAAGAAAACATTTAATTGGGGCTTGCTTACAGTTTCAGAGGTTTAGTCCATGATCATCATGGTAGGGAACATGGCAACATGCATGACAGCGGGGCAGTAGCTGGGAGCTACATTCTGATCCAGAGAGAGAGACAGACAGACAGACAGACAGATGGACAGGCAGACGGAGAGGCTGGGCCAGATAAGAGCTTTTGAAGCCTCAAGGCCTACCCCTAGAGTGATATACTTCCTCCAACAAGGCCATACCTCTTAATCCTTCTAATCCTTTCAAACAGTTCCCTTTCCTGATAGCTAAGCCCATTGGGGGCCATTCTTATTCATGAAGAGAAACTAAAAGGTACAGCCGGGTGTGTGTGTGTTTTGACTTCTGTATGTGGCCTGCTAGAGCAGGAACTATATATAGTGTTGCAGGGTGTTTGGTATCACTGTGGACCCTGAGATTGAGCTATTTCCTGGGAAGACCTGTTGGGGTGTGGCTCAGTCCTAGCACACACCTCTAATCCAAGAGCTTTCTGCTTGAACACTGTAAACAATAAAGTCAGCCATAGGTCAAGAGGCAGAGTAAGCAACCAGTTGACAGGAAAAAGCTGTGGAGATTAAGAGGGAGACGCCGGGCGGTGGTGGTGCACGCCTTTAATCCCAGCACTCGGGAGGCAGAGGCAGGTGGATCTCTGTGAGTTCGAGACCAGCCTGGTCTACA
>NW_004949127.1:1230259-1252242 GCF_000317375.1 Microtus ochrogaster | reverse complement strand
AGACCAGCCTGGTCTACAGAGCTAGTTCCAGGACAGGCTCCAAAGCCACAGAAAAACCCTGTCTCGAAAAACCAAAAAAAAAAAAAAAAAAAAAGGGAGTAGGGAGGATGGAGAGACACACACAGGAAGCAGAAGGGAGGGACATCCAGTTGGAGGACTTTTTGTTTGAGATGGCGTAGGAGAAAGCTCTTTCGCTGGCACCAGCAGAAGAGGGAGCAGCTGGGTGTTT
The DNA here is from genome assembly GCF_000317375.1 of Microtus ochrogaster. Taxonomy (NCBI): domain Eukaryota; kingdom Metazoa; phylum Chordata; class Mammalia; order Rodentia; family Cricetidae; genus Microtus; species Microtus ochrogaster. Next base: position 1,252,013 of record NW_004949127.1, on the reverse strand, counting down.
TCTCTGCCTCTCTGAATTAGCAGGTTCTCACCCCAGCATCTGGCTCCCCAGTCTTTATTGGTAAAATCGAATGATTGTGATGTTGTTAAAAACAGCACTGTGGAATGGAGGGAGACAGGTCTCACAGTCCTCTGGCCTTTGCTGCAGGGAAAATACTTGTTATTTTTGTGGCTATGGGGGCTATGAACAAAATCCTTTGATTAGCAAGAACAGAAATCCAGCAAAGTTGGTAAATTAAAGGGGATGTTTACTGCCAGGATCTGGAAAGTTCTGCATCAGGTATCCCTCTTCCAGCCTAGTGCTCTCCCCTACCCTCTGCTCCAGCTCTTAGAGCATTCTGGCCCCTCTGCATAGTGACTGACATCTTAGTGCTGTGACACTTTTAGGACCTTGATAACAGCTGGCTAAGACTTGCTTGTTGGAAAGCCCAGATGGAACCAGGTAGCAGTGGTGCATACCTTTAATCCCAGCACTTGGAAGGCAGAGGCAGGTGTTATGCCCAAATCACGGATTCCCCCCAAAACCAACTAGGAGACCGAGTCCCGTATGTAAAAGCAAAGAGCCTTTATTCTTACACAAGTTTGCAAACTTGGACTCTCCTTGTGTCCGCCGTATTGGAGAGATCAGAGAGTGCAGAGCTCAGTTAGGGTTGGGTTTTTATAGTAGCAGAGGTGGGGGTGAGGGATCTCTAAGGTTCAGGGCCCCTGATAGGCTGACATTTGTCTAGGGGTGTCCTGGTGAAAAGCCATGGTGTGTGCTGGCAGGTGATCCTATCTACAATGGTTGGAACATTAGGAATTTCCTTTGGACGGTCTGTTTCTGGGTGGTGCGTGGGTGGTCTCAGTTTGTGGTCTTTCTTGGAACCAGGTATTGCCTCAGGGTAAACTACTGAGACTCAGGCCTCTATTGAGCTTGTCTTGGCTGGGAACTACCACAGGCAGATCTCTAAGTCGAAGGCCAGCCTGGTCTACAAAGCCAGTTCCAGGACAGCCATGGCTACACAGGGAAACCCTGTCTTGAAACAAACAAAACTCAAAGAAAGAAAGGAAAAGAAAAAAAAAAACAAAGAAAGAAAAGCTTAGATGTGGTCATTCATTGTATCTTGTTTGGTTGCAGGGGTGGGGGTGGGGGACTGAGGGAGGCTGAGGGGGAGTGGTCTCCAGCTCCCCGGTTTCATTTTCATCCTCACTGAGAACATTTGAGAAGAGTCCCCTCTGGGCCCTGAAGAGAGCGACAGGCCTCTCTTGTTTAGTCTCTTTGCCTCCTATTCAGTTCCTAAACTATTATAAAAACCTCCAGTTTTACCTTCCAACCATGCACAGAGGTTCCCTGTAGGATGAACCAGGCTGAAACACACAAGGCTTTGGTGGGAATTTTGTGACCGGGATGACCTTCTGTAGTCCAGCCTGTTTGCCTGAAGGCCAGCAGTATCGCGTCCCCAGGTTCCTCTCCCTACCAGCTGTGTCCCCAGTCCCGTTCTCTTCACCTCCCAAACACCCCTGCACTCATCCCCTTGCCTGGCAGCATTTCAGGCCCCCTTGCCTGCCTTGCACCCCTCGAGAAACGCACGGCGGACTTCTGCCTAGAGGTTCCCTAGCCGCTAACAATGCAGGAGTGTCACGTTGTCCTGCAGGCTTCTCAGTCGAGGCCTTGGACAGGGAGACAGCCTAAGACACTCCGCTTCCCTCCACCCAGTTTCCTCCTGCTGGCAGCAGAGCCTGTGGGTTGTAGCTCTGTCGATCGCCCCCACACCCACCTCTGTCCTGTTGCCTTGGCAACAAGACTGAGAAAGTTGGGTTTCCTGGTATCCAAGGTTACAGTGTGTTCAGACAGCTGCTCCATGCTTCTCGTTCATATGGTTCCAGTTGGTTGAGCCGGAGGTTTTAATTGTATACAGGTGGCTTGCCGAATCTGGGTCTGCGCACGAAACGCCTTTCATTAGCGTAATCAGAGCTCGGAGTGTAAAGGGACATCGGGTTCCCTTTTCTGCCTCTCATGTGACCTCCTGGAATCGATGGAAGCAGCTCGCCCTCTTGCTCCCCAGGAGGAAAGGAAATAGGCTGTGCGTGAAGGGGCGAGGAAGAGAGAGGCAGAAGGGAGAATGGCGATGTGCTTGATTCTCTACTTAGAGGGTTTACAAAGCAAGCGAGGGGTCCTCCATATTTTAGAGGGGTGGCCCTCTCTGGCTGTCAGCTCTCAGCCCAGCTTAGCCACACAGGTTCCTCAGGCATGAGTGTCTTCTAGAAAAACTGCATGTATCTCATTTGATCCCACAAAAGACAGGAATGGTAAGCTGTTAAGGAGCCCTCTGAGGAAAATGAGCAAGCAGGTGCTTTGGACAGGCTTCCTGGGGACTCGGTCTAAGCATCCTGCCTGAGGCAAGCGACCTCTCACTGGAAGGGGGCTCTCATATTTTTTCCCTAGGGTTCTCTCAGGAAATTAAAATTATCTCACTAGCTCCAAACCAGTCCTCAAAGAAAGGCTCAAGGTTCTTGTGACAGTACTTTCCAAACTAAAAAGCAAGTGGTCTGGCCAAAGACTCTAAAAAACAACCAGAAAATCTTAAGTCCATGTGTGTTTCCTTTTATTACACATTTATGTAGTGCTGGGCAGGGGATGGGGTCTGGATTTGGTGAGCCAGAGTGCATTCTGGGAACTAGGGGACAGCTTACTGGAATCTGTTCTCTCCTTCCACAGTGTGGTGGCAAGGGCCTTTACCCACTGAGCCATCTTGCTACTCCCTCAAGATTCTCATAAAATTAGATTTTGTGAGAAATAAATATCACAAAACAACCTCTTACTCAGTCATGTGTTTAACCGACTGTCATCAGCAGGAAAAATACAATGACTTAAATTCAACCCAGATTCTCCCAGGAAGTTGGGCATGTGACTGATATCATGGGGTAGATGCTCATTTTTATTCATATGTTCTTTTCTTTAGAAGAAAATCATGATTTCCTTTCACTAATCCTTTTGTGAATATTGATATCAATGTCAATAGAAATTGATCATAAAACCTGACAGGAGAAATATTAAGAGTTCTAATTATTAAGTTCAGATTAGCAAATTGGTAAAGCCAACAGTTCCAACTTAAAAAAAAAAATGTGATCTTTGATTTGTAAGTCATGACCCATTAAAAGTTTAGATTGATTTGTTTTATGTGTTTGAGTCTCTTCATGTGTGTATATGCACCATGTGTGTGCAGTGCCCTTGGAAGCCAGGAGACGGCTTTGGATTGCTTGGAACTTGACTATTCAGCAAGTATCATGAACCCTCATGATGGCTCACAACAGTCTACAGCTCCTGTTTCAGGGGATCTTATACTTTCTCTGCCCTTCAAGAACACAAGGCACACATGAGGGTGCTGGGAACTAATCCTGGGGTCTTCTGGAAGAGCAGCAATTGCGCTTAACCACAGAGCCGTCTCTCCAGGTCCCAGGATCTATTTTTAAAGGAAATAGTTTTCTACTTTCCAGGAGTTCTTTTTCTTTTCCAGGCTTCCTCTCCAGGTCATTTCAGGGGGTTTAATAGACAACTGGGTCAGGCAAATTCAGGAGTTTTTAAGAATGAGACTCAATTCTTTGCACTACAGCTGTCCTGGGAAGAAGGTGATATCAGTGTGCCAAGAGCTTTGTTTAGGAGGATCAGAAATGGTGAGATTTTGGTAGTGATTTGATTGAGCTGCATTTTGAAAATTTGGGCAGCATAACAGCTGTACCATTCCTGTAAGCTTTTAAGTTAATAATATTTAATTGTACGATCTGCATTTTTATATTGCTTATAAAGTTATAATTGTGCAGATAAAAGAATACATTTCTATTATTCAACTTGTCTCATTTTGTGGAACAGTGGGTAATCAGACAACACCAACCACTTTTAAGTTGCTTAATTCACTACAGTAGCAAAATCCCCTCCCCGACACACACGCTTTGCTCAAAATAAAGCCATCTGTAATGCTGGCCCCTAGGATCTGGAGGCAGGAGAAGCAAGTGTTCAAAGTCATCCTCAGCTGAAGTTTAAGGCCAGCCTGGGCTACCGGAACTTTGTTTCTATAAACGAAAGGGAACAACAATAACAAAAATATGCTTCAAGAAAATTTTCTTAAGCTTTGACTAAATGCTTTATAGATTTGTAGTATACGGGGTTGAGTCAGGTGTGGCGACTCAGATCTGTAATCCTGGCACTTGGAATGCTGAGGCACGAGAATTACATCAAACTCCAGGCCAACCTGGGCTACAGGCCAACCTGGGCTACTGAGTAAGAGTCTGTCTCAACAAAACAAAAATTTAAAACAAACAAACAAACAAGAAACAAAAACACCTCCGCATGGTAATTCACACACCATGCTTGCTCAGAATGGGTTTGCACACGCTGGCTTCTCTTCATTTCGTAGGAATCTTTTACTATTTAAAATGGATTTGTGTTGTGTCTATTGTTTTTTTTTTAAACAAAATTAGAACTTACGACCATAAAAAAATGTTTCAGCATTTTAAACCCTCACAGAGTTTCACCTTAAATGCATATTTTCATTGCATTTTAGAAACTTACTGGTTGGATGAGCATGCCGTGGTGCATAAGCTGATGTCAATGGTCAACTTTCAAGAGCTGGTTCTTTCTTTTCATCGCGTAAACCTGGGGATTGAACTCAGGTCCTTGGGCTTGAAACTTCTCACTGGCCCTGAGTATTTTTACTTAACTATTTTTTTGTTTGTTTGTTTGTTTTTTGAGAGAGGATTTCTCTGTAGCTTTGGAGCCTGTCCTGGAACTAGCTCTTGTAGACCAGGCTGGCCTCGAACTCACAGAGATCCACTTGCCTCTGCTTCTCAAGTGCTGGGATTAAAGCATGCGCCACCACCGCCTGGCTTACTTATTTTTTTTAAAACTACAGCACAGAATGTAGCTCAGCATTTGCCTAGCATGCACAAAAACCTGAGTCTGACCCTCAACACCCACAAATATGCCCCCATCCATATATACACACCAACCACCCAAATCAGTCTTCTGGGCTCTAGGGTTTCAAGATCTTCCCACCTTTGTCTCTACATACTTTGAAGCTCACAGGGGCAAATGGACATTTCCTTCCTCCTCTGCCTCTGACGGGTTAGATTTGAGCATGGAAACCATCTTTCCTGGAGTTCAGATCCTCTGTAATTAAGCCTGGGAAGCTTCCCAGTGTGGAACCTGGTGGGAGACAGCCAGGATGAACGGGACTACAGAACCAGCCACCAGGTTGTATCTAGATTTGATTCTGTTACTTTCTCCACCAACCACAGTGGAAATGGGTTAGAGATCCAGCTTGCATTACGGAGGTCAGCAGATTCTGGACACTATGCCCAGGGATCCTTTTTCTAGTCCTTGTTTGTCTTTGGGTAGGTGACCCCCACACAGCTGGATCTTTGTTCTGCTGTCCCAGCAAAGGCAGCAGGTTTCCTTTAAAAAGAAAGAAAGGAAAAAAATTATTTATTTATTTATTATGCATTCAGTGTTTTGCTTGCATGTATCCCTGCATCCCAGAAGAGGACACCAGATCTCATTATGAAGGTTATGAGCCACCAAGTGGTTCCTGGGAACTGAACTCAGGACCTCTGGAAGAGGATCCCTTCTTTCTGCTCAGAACAAACAGCTGCTGTGGTGATCAGCTTGTGGCTGTAAGGGGGTAAATCGGTGTGCTAAGGACGAAGGGGCTAGAAAGCATCAGTAGGGAGAGTTGACAACGGCTCTAATTGAATGGCCCCTTCAGGCTTCTTGTTACACAGGAACACGCAGTCAGATGCCTGGAGGCCCCTCAGAGTCCCCAAACTGTGGTGCCAAAGCCTCCTGGATGATACAGAGCTACTGTGATGTGCCGGCAATTGGAGATGCTGAAGTTTGCTCAGGGGTGCCATGATTGCTTTTATCCTAGAGACCCCCGCTGGCAGCAGCAGGGTGGGTGGAAGACAGGAGGGGGGAAGCCCTTGAGAATGCTGCCGCCCCTATGCAGGAGAGCTCGAGCCAAACTGGGCCAGGGCGAGGGCAATGATGGCAGGTACTTTCTTCTGTTCTTGCTATTCTGTCCCCTCCCTCCTGCCCGATGGCTCTTTGCTCGATACCCATCTTCCCATCTGGCCCTCACGGGTGTCAGGGTGCAGCCAGTACTGCAGAAAGCCTCCAGTGCCTTTCCTGCTCCGCATCGGAACTCATGACCTGCCCTGGATACTGGCCTCATTGCTCCATGCTAGCACCCATGGGGCAGTGCAGGTCAGCAGGTCCTTCTCAAGGTTCAAGGTCTGATTCTTATCCAAGACTTGCTATCAGGCAGATTCCTTTAACTTTGCTCACCCTGTTCTAGACGTGGAAGGAGTCTTGATGTCGGGGGTCATATGGTCCTAACTGGCAGGCAGATGGACAATGTTGGCGTGGTGGACTGGACACATCCCCTAGAAGTTTTCTGGCCCCAGGTCTCCTCTTTTCAGTGTCATGGGTCCATGCAGACTCACCATAAGTTAGCTCATTCTTCTGGGTCCTGGGACCCTTGGAAGCCCCATGCTTTACTACCAGGGTGCAAATCCACTGAAGAGGGCACCCTTGAGTCCCCACCTGCTAGTTAAATAGGAGAAGGAAAGAGAAAACCTTAACAAGAACTAATTAATCATTCAAAACTGCAGCTAGCAGGAGAGCACAGGGCATGGGGAAGGCAGAGATGCTGACACCAGGCTGTCCTGGTCCGGAAACCACTCTCCACTCCTGATCTCTCTTCTTTAGTGCTCCGGGCTTCTCCACCGCCCTCTCCCTCCCTTGACGGACAGTTTGAGGAACAAGGCTCCCTTTGCTTCTCAAGGCCTTGGGATATCAGCCAAATATCTGTCAGTGTTTTGAAGAAGAGGAAACACGAGCTGCTTGAAGCTGGTCGGATATTTTCCTCTGAATGGGTGCATGTCCCTGTTCCCTAGCACACGTGCCCCTGGCCTCCGGGGTCTCTCTTAGGGACTATGACAAGATGATTAGGGATGAACAGGGAAGAGCTGGTGAAGACACCAGATCCCATGATGGCCCTTAAACACAAAATGAGGATTGTCATGGGGTTGAGGCCCTGATTGCCCGACGCTGAGACAGATTTGTCCTTAGTCTTCTCGTCCATGCCTTCTCGGGGTCTACTTGTGGGGCTCAACAGAGGACACAGTAGAGATGCTACTCATGGCCTCTTCACTGAGACAGTGTCTATGCCGTGTGACAAGTTACCACAGAAGGGCCAGCTGGAAACAAACGGCTTATCGGCGCAGAATTTCTGTAGGGTGGGGCTGGGAAGATGGCTCAGTTTGCAAGCATGAGGACCTGAGTTCAGAGCCCTGTCACCCCCAGAAAAACCGAGTCCTGGGATGTTCTTGTCATCCCTGTGTGTGGAGGCAGAGATAGGAGGATTCCTGGGTTTGCTTGGCAGTCAGTCTAGTCAATCAGCGAGCTCCAGATTCAGTGAGCAAGCCTGCTTGTCTCAAAAACTAAGGTGGAGAAGAGATTGGAGAAAACAACCAGGGTGAGCTTAAGGCCTAAACACACCCCATGATCATATTCACACATGAACATACATACACACACAGACATACATGTATATGACAGAGAGAGACAGACAGATACACACATGTGAGAGAGAGAGACAGACAGACAGACAGACACACACACATACCACACATACACACACACATGCGAGAGAGAGACAGAGACAGACAGACAGACACCCCCCCCCCCAGACTATTTCTAAAGTTATGGCCAGTTTGGTTTCTGCAAGGTCCTATTGGGCTGAGCCCACAGTGCTAACCAGTGTTGTGGCCTCAACTGAAACTCAGTTCCCTTCCAATCTCATCTAGGCATTGGTGGAATTCACTTTATACAGCTGTGGGCCCAGCTGTTTTATTGATGGGGCAAAGATGCCCTAAGACCTTGATCTCAGCTCTGTGCCACATTGCTTGTGACCGTATGACAGCTGGCTCTCTGTCACTTTGCCCCATTGTCCTCTGAGAGCTGGTCCACAGTCTTCAGCCATCCACAGCTGGTACTTTATCCCCACCACGTGTGACTGGCGATGTCTGACACGTACGAGCGACCTTTATACATCTTCATCAGCAATGCAATTTGGAATAACAGAGGGTGATCAGAAATTCAGAAGTCAGAGGGAGAGGCTGTGTGACCCAAAACAGAGCTTCCGGCATCCAGGCTTGTCTACATCTTGACAGTAGTGTGTGAACCAGCAGTGTGTGAAACAGAAACACTGACAGCCTGAGCAGAGAGCACATCTCTCCTGGGTCTGCCATCCTGCCCTGGTAGGACCAATGATGCCCTGACTTCAGTTCCTCACACATAAGGCTTGATTTGTTTCTGCCGGAACTTGACCAGGATTTTCAAAGGACACAGGCAGCTGTGGGTTCAGAATGTGCACATTGCCTTGCCAGCTTGTGTGGACTGGGAGGACCCTTGTGAGGATGCTGGGGACACATCAGGGGTAGGAGACATTTATGCTCTATGACTGAGGGAGACACAGCAGTGTTTCGATGTGGGATGTCCTTCTGTACTCTGCGAATGTGTTGCCGTTACTGGTAGATAAATAAAGCTGTAGGGCAGAATATAGCTAGGCAGGAAATCCAGGCAGAGACACAGGGAGAAAGAAGGCGAGCCAAGAGAGATGCCAGCAGTCACCGGAGGAGTAAGGTGCCAGAGCACTACCCGTAAGCCATGGGTCACGTGGCAATACCCAGATCAATAGAAATGGGTTAATTTATATGTGAAAGTTAGCTAGTAATAAGCCTGAGCCATTGGCCAAAGAATTATAATTTATATTAAACTCCGGTTGTGGGACTGGGCAGGACACAGAAAAGCCTCCGGCTACTGTGTTTGCCTTAGCAAAGTGTATCTGTGCACTGGGACGTGTAGGCCTGCCTATGGCAGAACTTCACTGAGATAGAGTAAAATCCCCAGACAGTTAGTGGAGTGCCTGCCTGAGTCAGTGTGAGCAAGGACTCTTGCAGCTGGCCTGTGCACTGCCTAGCCTGCTCGGCTCTGTTGGGAGCAGTGAGACCCCAGATCCTGAATTTCTTGTAAACAACTTGTTTTCCCCTGATCTGAGTACCTACAGCTGCTCTGAGCAGGGACCTTCAGGAGTTCCTGATGGCAGGAGAGTGGTTTCTGGTGGGTTTGGCTGGGGCGTGGCTATCTCTATATAATCTGCCCCTGAACACAATAAAGGGGGCATTCTTGGGAAATTCAAGGATGACCCGTGTCCCTGTCTCTCTGTCTGTGTGTGTCTGTGTATTTTAACCTCCAGCCCCCTTGCCCGAAGCTTGCGAACTGGGTGCGAGTGCACAGAGTGCAGACATGGGGATGCAGGGTGCAGCATCTCTCCCTCTACCACTGGCCGTATAGTGAATCTGTGGACAGGAAACACCAGGGCCTCTGGAAGCTTCCTTCTAGGAGTCTTCACCAGAGACGCTTCTTATAGGAGAGGGCGTTTCGGAGATCTGCTGATAAAAACACAGGCATTAAGAAGAGACTCGGTGTGGAGCCGGTCAGAGCTTAGGCAGAGGCCTGGAGGCGAAGTTGTTCCTGGCATACTTCATCTATGGCAGAAACTCAAGTCCTTTATAAGACGCTTCGCCTGGTGGCTAAAGAATGTGTATAGGGTAATAAACAAGCCCCAATAGAATAAAAAGTAAAAAGTATCGCTAACTCAGATGCTGAAACATGTGTTTGGAAAGCCTGTGTGTGCGCACGGGAGACACGATTCCTTTAAGGTGACTCTCCACATATTGGGTGACACTCCCAAGCCTTGGGAATCAGAGTCTGTGTGCAAACACTGAAGCAGGGAGCCAGCTACCGCCTTGAGGTGGGTACTCAGGGGAACGTGTGATAACAAATCCTGAAGCTGCCAACGGAGGCCCTGCCATCCAAGTGCCCTAAACTAGGTGAGGTTCCGTTGCTGTCCGGCTGACAGGAAGCTGCTGTGACAACAGCTCCCACCCCTGTCTCAGATACCACTGCCCTTTGTTTCTTAATCATGGCTGTTTTTGAAAAGCCTGAAAAGAGGCTTTTTGTGCCCTCAGGCTCGTGACCTGGACAGGACAGACTGGAGGACGCCCTGCCCTGGCCAAGAAGGACAGAGTACTGTCTCTCGGCTTTGGGCTCAGCAGATAGCTTTTCTGGCACTTTGTGTTCTCCTTACATCCCATTGGGCTTGGTCTGCACAGAGTCCCTTTTCACCATGCCACAGAATGACACCACCTAGAAACTAAACTATCTCCCCCTAGATCGCCTGGAGAAACAGAAACAAAAGAGACAGAAGGGGAAGGGACCTAGAAAGCCTTTAGGTGGTCCCAGTGAAACTGGGCAGCACCCCATTCTCGTGCCTGTACAGGAAGCCATGTGACCAAAGACACCACCAATAACCCACTCCAGGAGTGGGTCAAGCCAGGTTAGCCCCAGAGCACCCTGGCAGTGTCAAACCAGCTGCAGGCCAACCTCGCCGGCCTGCTCCTCTCCTGCAGAGCTTCAGTGTGAAGCGTGTTTCTGTGGGTCTGATGTGCCTGTGTACCGGTTACTGTGGTAACAGGAAAGTCTGGTTGCATTTGAAGTTTAGCCAGAAGCGTGAAGCTGGTGCATCTGTCTTCTCATGGCCGAAGAAGCCTAGTCCTCGACTTTCCTAGGCTGGAGGACTGGTCTACACACAGCAGTCCAAACCACCTGGAAAGTTATTACCTCGACCACTACACAGGGAGAGACTGCATAGGACAGCTTGATTCGCCAGGGTAAGTCAGAAATGCCCAAGGGAAGGGACAGAAGATGCAGCCGTGGCCCTCTTTTCAGTTGTGATGGAGAATGTGAGGCAAGATAAAGGCCAGGGGAAGTCAAGAGGACAAGGGAGGGGGAAGTGGTCCTCACGCTGGAATCTGGCTTAAGTCTCTCCATATTGGAGAATCAAGAATTTCAAATAACAGCAACAAAAGTAATAGCAATATCATCATCGTGAGGCTAGCCCATGGAGAGACAATAGTCCCACTTTTTGAGAGAGAGAGAGACAAATGCTTAATATTTTTTTCAACATGGCCTCACATAGTCCAGGCTAGCTTTTGACTCTCTAAGAAGATGACCTTGAACTTCTGGGTCTCCTGCTTTCATCCCCCAAAAGCTGGGATTATAGGTGTGGCCACCGCACTCCAGGTGGGACTCAGGGCTTCCTGTGTTCCAGGCAAGCATTCTACCAACTGAGCCCTCTTTTGGCTTTTTGACCTACATTTTTTTTAAAAACTCTTACTTACTACAACTTGTACACAGTATCGTTAAGTCTGTAATACAGTACACTTCACAAACCACTTAGAAATAATCTTTAAATAAAAATAAGTCTAGCCAAATGTTTTACTTAATGTTTTAAATCCTATAAACAGTAAATTCAGAAGACTCCAAAATTTTATTTAGAGTTAAAACATGTAAGCGTTCTCTCTCTCTCTCTCTCTCTCTGAACTTCATATTGTACATGTACATTTTCTTAAGCTCCAACACCTGTGCTTACATCACTACTGAATGCTTTTCTTAATGAACTCCAGCCCTACTTCATGCCGACCAGTCCTGAAATTCTTTTCTGCAGTGGAAGGATCCCGCCACAGCAGTGTGCAGGTGCACAGAACTCTGCAGGCTGCACATCCAGGCTGTGTCTCCAGCTGTCTGACAAACCCAGGTGTGCTTATCACCTCTGCAGCTGAGGGCCCTTTACTATATGAATGAATGAGCACACGGCCTCCTTTTCTGATCGCACCCCCAAACGACTGTCTCTCTCTTGTCCACCTTGGAGCTGTGGGCTGCCAGAGGTCTGCTCTCAGGGATGGAGCTTACTTCATCACATGCTTCCCCTGTGCCCACGTGGTTTGACTCAGGTTCAAGTGGACACTTAACGAATATGTCTGATGAGTTCATCCACTAATCAGTAACCCGTGGTGGTGGACAACAAACAAGAGAAGGCTCTTCCAGGAGCCTGGGAAGAGACGTGTACAGGAGTCCTGGACTTCAGAGACTGAGTTGGGCAGATACCCTGGAGAGGAGGAGCTCTGAATCATCACACACACCTGAAGATGTCTCTCCACTGGGGACTAGGAAAATGGTCCTCATCTCTCCATGGACAATGCATAGCGCTAATGCCGTTGAGTTCTAGACGTCTCTGTTATGTCTATGGCCCATGACGACCCACTGACATAATCTGCCTCTCCTCCCACACTTTAAGGCCAATTATCTTTTCATGGACTTTCTGCATAAACCATAGAGAACTGTCTTAGCTGTTGATCCCATTTTATAGAAATCAGAGTCTCGTAGACTAAACATTGCCCTAGATCTAAACATCATCTGGTCCCGTGAGGGATTCATAGTGTTCTCTATCCTGCACCTTAGGAGACGAGCCACATTTCCATCAGCAGAGAGTGGAATCTACAATATCCATTTGGGCTGGTGGGAACCTGAGGAGGGTCGTGTGGGGATTTGGGAGTGGGGAGAAATGTCAGGTGTGTAAATATTGCTATCTAGGGGTCAAAGACCTGGAAAAGGAGGACACGGGACAGGTACAATGTGATCGAGACAGTTAATAACACGCCACTGGAAAACGTTGGTACCTCCTATCCCCCACGGTTCTGACGCCTGCAGTCTGCCTTAGGTTGGACAGCCCCTGTCTTAGATGGATCAATGAGAGGCAAGTAGTGAGGCCAGCTCAGTGATGGATACGCCCACTAATTCTGTCTAAGGTCCCTGTGGTAGTTTGAATATAAGTGTCCCCCTTAATCTCACAGAGAGTGGCACTGTTTGGAGGTGTGGCTTATTGGAGTGGGTATGGCCTTATTGGAGGAAGTGTGTCACTGTGAGGGCTGGCTTTGTGGTTTCCTATCCTCAGGATACTGCCCATCATAGGGATTGACTTCCTGTTGCCTGCAAGATGTAGGACTCCCAGCTATTTCTTCAGCACCATGTCTGCTTGCATGTCGCCGTACTTCCCACCATGAGGATAATGGACTGAACCTCTGAAACTGCAAGCCACCGTAGTTAAATGTTTTATTAGAGCTGCCAGGGTCATGGAGTCTCTTCACAGCAATAGACACCTAAGACAGGCCCATCCTCCCAGCATCTCGGTCCCACTGCAGGACCTGTATGACATTCCCTGGTGGTGAGTGTTTGAAGGGGCTGAGTCCCTCTGTCATACTCTTAGCTCCGCTTGTCGGGGAGAATTGTCTTTGTCGTTTCCCAGAACTTGCTGTTAAACCACCTCTGTCTGAATGTCCCTATTCTCTGCTAGGTGGCAAATACCTGTATGGGTGGCATAATGCAGCGTTCGGATCAGGTATCACCCTCCTCCCACAATCGTGCTGCAAAACGATCACGTACTTCCAGGGAAGTGTGCAGCTTCTTCACGGAGAAGAAAGGGTTCCTGGTCACGCTAGGCCACCTATCACTTTCCCACAGTGGTCTCAACCACTCTCAGTTCTCTCCTGTCCCCTGATAATCCCGCCTGCTACAGTTCATGCTTACAGGGAGTCCTGAAGACGCCTCTAGTTCCAACTCAACTGCATCGTCCTCAAGTCCGGGCTTCTCTTGCATTTGTTGACACAGGTGGTGGCAAACCCAGTGAGATAAGTGATTCCTTGTTCCTTTCCAGCCACTGCTCAGGCAATAACACCAGCTGATTTAGAGTGACCAACCTGTGTAGTTAACCTGAGACAGGGTAGTTTCACAGGATGTGGGTCTTCTGAGGTAAGATCAAGAAAACGATGAGACCATAGGAATGAGTTAGTCATTGGTTGCCTACATAAGGTTTCATCCATTCCCCCACCATCTTCCTGGAGTGGCGGGTTCCTCACTATTTGATTGGGTCACTGCTCTGGTCTCCTAATGTAGTTGCCACCTCAAGCTCACTCTCTCAGCAGCGATTAGAGCAAGTCACTCCCCCTCCTGGCTCTCTGCTCACCCTGCTGATCCCTGAGCTTCTCACGGCCCGCAGGACAGAGCCAACAGCTTTAGCCAGCACACAGTGGCCTCTGTGCTCGGGATCCTGGCAAGCACTCGCAGCTCTCAGTGACATGCCGGGCACCTTCACTTGCCGGTGAAACCAGCAGGGTTCTCGGATTCCTCATGCCCTCGTTCCATTGTCCAGCCACATCTCTGTATCCTGCTCCTCGTATCAGCCTCAATGGGAGAGCCAGAAGGTCAGACCTAGAGACCTGGATTTGTGTGCAAAAAAGCTGTGCTGTTTACTTCTTGCCGTATGACCAGTAATCAGGAGAAACAATTTTAAAAGAGGGGGGAAAAGATTCATTCTGGCTCACAATGGAGAGGTTCCAACCCATGTGGTTCCTTGGCCTTGTCACTTCAGGCTCTAGTCAAGGCTAAAACTTACGGCAGCTGAAGCCTGGGGTATAAGCGGCCCGATTTCCAGCAGCCAAGAAATCAGTAAAGGACCAAGATTAAGATACCTTCAAGATAGGCCCCAGTAATCTCCTTCCTCTAGCCCTGCCTCGCAGACCTCATCTCCCACCACTTTCCAGTAATGACAGCACACTAGGAGTCTGTCAGTGAATTAAGCCATTAATAAAGTCAGAGCCAACAAGATCCAGTTACTTCTCAGTGACTGAATCTACACACTGGGTACCCAGCCTTCAGGCCACAAAGCCTTAGAGCAAAGATCTTCTATCTAAATTGTGATATAGTTTATTTGGAAGGTGATCCTGGGAGTCACAGAAGGGAAATGATGGGGAAAGCCTTGTTAGCCAATTATCTTTAAGAGGCGGAGCCCAATTAAGGTGTGCTTTTCTGGGACCTGAGGAAAAACCTGTGCACCGCCCAGGTGTTCTCTCTCTCTCTCTCTCTCTCTCTCTCTCTCTCTCTCTCTCTCTCTCTGCCATTCCTGCAGGACACTGCCTGTGTCCCATCTGAGTTATATGGGAAAAGTCTCTGAATTAATTATAAAAGAAAAATTGGGACTTTGTCAACTAACAGGACTCTATCCAGCTGTAAGATAGGACAGGGCTTCTGGAGACACCACGGGGCTAGGGAGGAGCCTTGGGTGGACGGACCCATTTTCTGGGACTCTTGAACAGAGGCCAACAAACTGGGTATTTGAAGAAATTTCGTCTTCACAGTTTGAGAGGACAGAAGTCCAGGACCAGCCCGTGAGCAGGTGAGCAGTCTCTGAGGGCTGTGGGAGTCGGTGTGTTCCACGTGATTCTCTCGCCTCTGGTGCCCTGGACATTCCTGGATTCTAACTGACATTCTCCCTTGATACAGCCTCTCCCCTTTGCTTATCTCCAGGTTCAAATCCACCCCACACCCCTTTAAAGACGACGATCACGCTGGATTAGCGCCTTCCCAAACCACCTCTTCCTCACTAGAAGATCCTTTTCCAAATAAGAAGCATGTTTTTGGGTTAAACAATTCAACCCACACTGGTGGGAGATGTTCTAGGCTTTCAGACCCCTATGCCTCATGCTGACTGGGGCTTCAGTCCTCCTGAATGTGCTAGTCACAGGTGAGACACCAGGTAAATCCCCCAATTGGGCTTCATGGACTGTTTCTTTATTTTTCCCATCAATAGCCACTTGTCAACATGAAGACAGCTCTTGCCTCAGAGGAACTAAAGGTAGTTTATTCCAGAGCCAGATGCGAGAGGCTGTGAATGGCCTTGGAGCAGAGAGTTACCCCAGACACCATCCATATTCCAACATGGCAACATTTTCATAAAGTGGGTTGTTTTTTTTTTTTTTGCTGTTGTTTTTTAACAAGCAAAAAAGTCATAAAGTCATAATTCATTATTTTATTTTGTTGGTTTTTTTTTCTCAAGACAAGATTTTTATGTGTAGCTCTGGCTGTCCTGAAACTCATTCTGTAGGCCAGGCTGGCCTTGAACTCACAATGATCTGCCTTTCTCTTCCTCCTCCAGTGCTGGGATTAAGGGCATGCACCACCACTGCTCGACTACATAAGTCAAGATTTAAAGTGTGTGTGTGTGTGTGTGTGTGCACGCGTGTCTGTACATCAGGTAGTCTCTGCTGCAGGCCTCAAATGTTACCTAATGATATTCTTAGGCTTTGGACTGGTGGAAGATAGCATTCCAAAATGGATGTCACCTGAAGGTCATGAGGATGTTAGTTCAAGCACAGAGTCAGACAATAAACAGATATTACGGAGAATAAAACAGCCCAGGCCTACAGCCTTGTGACATTCCAGATCTCCCTAGTCACAGCGTCCTAATCAGTCAATCAACCTTGTACAATCTTTAACACACTTGTGGCTTTTTCTTCTTCTAGAATGTCAGTCCACAAATTTAAATCACATGGGACTTTGCTTTACGGTGCTAGGGTTTAAAGCCAGGGCTTTACCAACGTGCTACAGCCCCGTCCTTTGTGCTATACCCAATTAGCCTGCTAAACATTCTTGAATTTCTTTTCTCTCAGCAGATTCTCCTGCCCCCTCCTCTGACATCCTCTGTGTTTTTCTTACCTCAGGGGCAAAATTACTCTCAACAGAACAGCATCAAATCAAGGACATGGACGCAATGTTAATAAATCAAGGACGTGGATGTAATGTCATCAAATCAAGGACATGGACATAAAGTCATCAAATCAAAGACATGAACATAATGTCATCAAATCAAGGACATAGACATAATGTCCTAGGCAAAATCCTACAATGAAGATCTGTAGGGGAACTGTGGGCATGCCATGGTCAGTCTCTGCCTCTCTGCCCATTCCTTAAATGAACCTCTCAAGTCTCTGTCCATGGTAGACCAGAAGGTCCTGACAGCAGACCTCGGCTGCCCTCCTGGGGTGGGGTAATTCTGAGACATGCATTCTACTGTAAAACATTTGTATTTCTCTGCATCGCCCACCCTTCTATCTTCCTCCTTGTGCCTCCTGAATAAACTACACACACTTGAATCCTTTCCCCAGATCTGCTCCTGGTGAGACCCAAACTCAGACACGGAAAGAAAGTCTCAGGCCTTCCAGATTCTTCTGCAATCACTGAAAGCCCTGCTGGGGGTGGTGGAACATTCTAGACCTTTGCTGTCCACTAGGCAGAGGTGTCTTCGGAGTGCATGCACTGTAGTTGGTATGACTGTAAAGTCTGCACTTTACTGAATTTTAATGAAGCGCTATAGAGGTGTGCCTATGTAGTGTGTGACTTCTTCACTGAGTGATGCCTACAGGCACGTCTTTTGCTCTCCACTCATCCCTGCAGAAGCAGAGCTTCTATAAAATTGATCTATAAAAATAAAAGGCTGGATGGGGTGGGGGTTGCCACATGAAGGTCTGGGCGCAGGCTGGAAGAAGACTGGCTTTGGGCAGTTCCTGTTTCATCTGTTTTTCTAGAAGGAAAATGTGTTGTTGAAGGATCATAATTTCCCTAAGGCAGATGTTGTCTGTACAATCTTGAGGGATGAACTGGCAAATGATTGACAGATGTGAACTGACCATGAAGCTGGTAGCACTCAGCATGCTTGTAGGACTTGAGTTAGATCAAATAAAACCATGCCAATGTTCTCTTGATAAATCCCTTTAGGGTGCAAGCTAACTTAATAAGTTTAGTAACTTTTTCTTTTTTTTTTAAATATTTATTTATTTATTTATTATGGATACAATATTCTGTTTGCATATATGCCTACAGGCTAGAAGAGGGCACCAGACCTCATTACAGATGGTTGTGAGCCATCATGTGGTTGCTGGGAACCTAACTCAGGTCCTTTGGAAGAGCACGCAATGCTCTTAACCGCTGAGCCATCTCTCCAGCCCCCTAGTAACTTTTTCTTAAGGACATTTTCCATGATCTTGGCTTAGTTAGGTTGCCACAAGGGTAAAGAGTCATGAACATTGGAGAATATTAAGCCCATTTTTGATGGTGGTGATGATAATGATGATGGTGATAATGGTGATGATGATAGTAGTACTACAAACGGATAACTCATTGATGTGCTCTATGTGTTAGATTATTCAGGTGGTTAGTTTGTAAACTTTCACAGCAAACCCCTGAAGTCAAAGTGGAGATTCGAAGCTAAGCTGCCTTGTTTGGGGTGTGTGCAGGATGGTACACTGCCCTTCCGAATGTTGATGGTACTTAGGCCTGGGGTGAGAGCAGGGCACGGGAGGACTTCTAATTCTCTGCATGCTTTAGAGGTCTTGTTTTTTCTTACATTTATTTTAACTCCTGAGCACACACAGCTTTTAGCCAGTACACACTGCTGGGCACATGCTTGTAATGACCTTACATCTTACACCGTATGTATGGAGTCTTACAAAAGCCCACAAGCCTACCTACACATTTGATGTCAAAAAGCCTTACTTTCCTCTCCACTGAGAAGATTCAAGAGAAGAGAGATGAAGGGCGGATTTTATATTAACAGTTTGACACCTTCATGTGGTTCTAGGGCGTGGCTTGAGGGAAGGGAAGATACATTAAACCAGTCCAGAGAATGGGGCAGTGACTTGGGACAGTGTTTCTCAGACTGCAGAGCTCAGAGGTCAAGCACTGGAACCACTGACAGATACCAGCAAAGCCACAGGCATGCTCTAGGTTTAGACACTTTCTCCAGATGGGGGCTATGTCCCACATGTCTGCCCGCACCCCAGTGACTGTGGCTGAGTGGTACCTCCACACCGAGTGACTTAAAACAAACATTCATGGAATGCATGGGTTCTGGAAGTTGGTTGGGACAGTGTAGAGAACAGCTTGTTTCTGTTCCACAGTGACTAGGGTTTTAGTGGGAAATCTAGGACCCTGGGGTGGGATCTTCAGAACCCTATTTACATTTCTGATGGTGGGGGCTGGCTGCTGGCTGACAGCTTCTGTTCCCTACAGCATCATCTTTCCAAGGGGGCCATGGCGGTGTCCCTCACTTTATGACGACTGGATCCCTAAAGTGAGCATTGTGAGCCAGGAAGGGAAATGAGATGGAGGCCGCATGAGCTCCAGATGGAAGCTGAGACCTTTTCCTCAGTCCTTAGCATCGGTCATGTCCACTGTTCTCCTCTGGTGCCACAGTGGTAAGCCTGGGTCTAGATCCAGGGGGAGGGGAAAGAGCTGTCCCATCTCGGGGGCTGGGTACCAGGCACATTGCTGGGAGGACACAGGGAAAGGGATAGATATCCCCATCTTTGAAAACTATAATCTATAATCTACACCATCAAAGGGTGGTGGCCCCAGTGACAATGACAGCAGCAGGCTGAGCTCTGTGCCATCTGCATCTACCAGGACCCCCACTTGTGTTAACGGGTGCTAACGATCATCCAATAGCAGCTGGTTGCAGTTTGTAGGGGCTGATGTTCAGAGCCAGGACCACTTGGTTTGTATGACTGAATAGCAGCCGCAGAAGGGAAGGGGCACAGGGGTTCCTCTTTAAAATTTTAAATTGCCTTCATTTATTTAGTTGTGTGTGTGCGTGTGTGCGTGTGTGTGTGTGTGTGTGTGTGTGTGTGTGTGTGTGTCTGTTCTCTCCTTTCTCCATGTGGGTTTTGGGGATTGAATTCAGGTCATCAGACTTAGCAGCAAATGCCTGTATTTGCAGAACTGTCCCCACAGCCCACAAATGTCCTCCCACATGGTCAGATACATAGAGCAAGCCAGATGCAAGCCACAGTTCAGTTATCACATGATCACTGTGTATGGGGCTTGGAGGAGTCATTAATTCTTGTTTGCAAAGTTCCCTCACGAAAACAATAAACCGATGCTAAAAGATAATTTTGCTCAAGTGATATGGGTAAGTTTTGCTCAAGTTTTTACTGGTCCATATTAACTACGTGCAATAGTGGGTTTTAATATGACATTTCCAGACATGTATATTACGAATTTAGATCATATTTATCTCTCATCACTGTCTCACCGCCTCCCACTCCTGCTGACCCCTTCCCAACTCATCCTCTTTCTAGTTTTATGTTTTCCTTTGTTTTCTTTGTGAAGCAGTGAGTTTCATGGGTGCTGCTTACAGAAGCACGGGCAAGAGGTAATTACAGGGGCACCTGCACCTTTCAGCCGCACCCCGAAGAAACTCTTCTGCGCCCCAGTGGCCCTCCGGATGATTGTTTTGCTTTTGATTTCCCTTCCTTTTAACCCACAAGTAACTTTTACAACTTTCATCAACTGAGAAGATGGGAAGCCTGGGCTCTCACCTATCTTTTTTAAACCAGAGCCAAAAATACTTACCCTGACCCTGAGATCAGAGTCAATTCACTGGCCCTGAAACCAGAGCCAAAGAAATACACTCTGCCCCCGACCAACTCAGCACAAAAACCAACCAATTCTTGGCAGGAAAACCAACCACTCCCTGAGCACAAAATCCAGCCAATCTCTGAGTTTGTCCAATCTGGGGATTCAAAAGCTCACCAATTCCCACCCTGGAAAAATTCTGCCCCTAGGAAGCCTTATCTAAGCCCTGCACCTGTTCTGTCGGGAGCTGACTTTTTCCACTCTGGCAGAGGCAGCCACCCTTCTGGATTCTTCTCTCCCAATAAGTCTCTTGAATGAGTTTTGGATGAGACTTTCTTTCTCTGGAATGGAGGAGAACAGAGAAGTAGCAACTTTTGCCAGAGCCTGAGCACCCAGAGCAGAATTGTAACACTTTTACTAGGGAAACCTTCCCCTAGCAGAGCAGAGTTGTTACATTAGGGAAACTTCTCCCTGGAGCAGGGCTGTAAGCTGCAGCACTTATGGTAACTTTGTGGTATTCCTTGGTCCCCGAATGCCAGGTTCCCTTTCCACCCAAACTGCCATGTTTACACCTTTGACACTGTTGGTTATGACACCCACCTAGGGTCATAACCTCTGATTCTGAGATACCAACCACTGTTGCCTTTGTAGATTCTTCTTAGGATTTTGTTTATTATTTGTGCGTGCGTTTGTGCAGTGTGTGTGTGTGTATGTGAATGTGTGCTAAGTGTATGTGGGTGCCTTCAGAGACCAAAGGTGTCAAGAGTCTCTGGAGCTAGCGTTACAAGTCATTGTCACCTCCTAACATGGGCACTGGGAACTGAACCCAGGTTCTCTAGGCAAGCAACAGGTGCTCTTAGCCACTGAGCCACCTCTCCTGCCCATGAAGTGATTCCTTAGGAACCCTGAGCCCAGAGACCTCATCAGAGAATCCTCTTGTAGTACGTGGGAATTTACAGAGACCTGCAATGGTTGATGTTCAGGGAGCAGAGAATAAGAGACTTCAGCGCCCCCAGCCCTAACTGGGATGTCTGTAGCACACCCCTCCACCAAAGGCTCAGAACCTACCGAGAGAGGGGCAGAAAGAGGTTTGGAGGAGCCAGAGGCAGTGGATGACTCTGAAAAAGCATTGTCGTCCTCATACAGAGCACTGTATAAATGACCTCACTGGAATTGGAACAACATGGTCAAGACCCAAGCAAGCGCAAGTCAGACAGAATCTCAGCTTAGAAGGGGGCAGAGTGGCATTAAGTCCCACCCCCTGGCTGAAGAGCATTGGCATTTATTGTTACTGGGAGAAAGCCAAGTTTGTTTGTTTTTAAGTTATGAATCCTGGTATATCAAGAACAGCCCAGGGAGGGCCCCATGCCTGGTAATCAGCTAACACAAACCAGACTCAGAGGACTCAAAAGAAAGAGAACTAGGTAGAGGGTATGTGCCTTTAATCCTGGGTGGCAGAGGCAGGTCTGTGTGGGGTTTGAGGCCAGCCTGCTCAACATAGCAAGTTCTAGACCCTGCCTCAAAAAAAAAAAAAAAAAAATCTCAAGCCCCACTCTGCTCCCTCCCTCCA
>NW_004949127.1:1220288-1230159 GCF_000317375.1 Microtus ochrogaster | reverse complement strand
CCATGCTTAATCTCGTATGCCGTCTTCTGCAAAAAAAAAAAAAAAAAAAGCAAGGAACAGAGAGAGACACACAGAGAGAGATACAGACACACATTCACATACACACACACAGAAGGAGAGGAGACAGACAGAGCGGGAACATGAAATCGAGTAGGAAGATGGGGGAGGATTTAGGAGTCGAGAGGGGGAATGAATTACAATAAAATGTATGGAATTCTCAAAGAATTAATAAAAATATTATTTAACCAAAACCTAACCAAAATAAAGCCCACTGATACAAAGTGAGGCTGAATGGCTTCCTTCCTTTTCCCCTGACAACCTGCAAATTCCAAGGTGGAGAATCACAGTTCAAATGTCGGGATCCACAGCTGCCCTGTGGGAAGACGTACTTAGAGACACCATACCGCCGGATGAAAATACATTTCCTCCAGCCTTCCCTTCCTCGGCGTCTGAACATCTGCTGTAGAGCTCTGGGCTGCACCTGCGGGCTAATAAATAATGTATCCAAAAGATTCCGCAAACCCAGAAAGGTCACTGTCTCAATCTCATCTGTCTTTCCATAGACATTTTTGGTTCAACGTAAAAAGGCAAATTTAGGGGTGGGGAAGCTGGTGGCTTGGACTGATGTCTGCAAAAAATGGGCTCGGGGTAGAAACGGGGACCCATCACATAGAGCCCGCGTTTTATAGCCGCTGATTCGTCTTTATGGGTAAAATCTCACCAGATGGGACTCAAAGACAGGGAAAGGGACACAACCCGGAGTTCAGTAGCTCAGTATTTACAGAAGGATCTGTTCAGAGCTGACAGTGGCGTGGTCTTGAGGCGGTGTCTGCTGCCGTGTGCTGTGCTCCAAGCTTGGCCCTCTCTTATCTGCACAGCAGCCGTCAGGTGCTGCAAGAATCAGGCCTCTCTATCAACCTGCTCTCCACTGACTTCTCAGGATCAGGGCAAGCCATCCCTCCTGGAAACCGGCAGCAGGGACTCATGTGGCATCCTCAGTCAACTGCAGGCATGAGGAAACCGTGACTCCATTCTCCAGGGAGGGAAGGCTAACAGCCCAGTCGGGGGGGGGGGGCTGCCAAAGAGGAAAAAATGGACAGCCCTTTCTGTCTGTCCTGCCCCTCACTTTGTGGCTGTGGTGTCCTTCATGACTGCAGTATCCTGTCCCTTCCCCCCTTTGAGGCTGTGGTATCCTGTCCCCCCCCACTTTGTGGCTGTGGTATCCTGCCCCCCAGTTTGTGGTTGTGGTGTCCTGCTTTCCCAGGCTTCTGTCAGCTGAGTGCCTTCCCTTCTGCCTTGATCTGCTATGGGTTGGCCGATACATTAACACTCATGGATACTCCAGGCACTCTGTGGCTTCCTGTGTGGATATTCACACAGGAATCTTAATATATAAGAAAGGAGTGTGTGTGTGTGTGTGTGTGTGTGTGTGTGTGTGTGTGCATGTATGTGTGTATGTGCTACTCAAAAACAGATTTCCATATATGGAGATACTGTTTGGTTTCTGATGTCTCTTGTATTGCAGCATCTAATCCCTTAAACTTTTTAGTATGCAAAGACTAACCAGAGATGTCTTCCAAGCCAGCATTCTAGCCCTGGGCACGCCAGCCATTTTCTGGGCCCAGCTTCACTCCCTGATAATATGAACTGTCTTCCTGAGAAAGGTGTCCTTACCCTCTCTGACTCTCTCATCATTTGAGAGAGGCTTGCTCGGGTTCCTGACACAGTCACAGGCTCACACACAGTCCACAGACGTTTGTAGCACACTGTGGAAAGGCAGGCCCTGCTTGTGAAGCAGACAAGGCAAGTGAGACAAGAGGGCCATTTCAGGACAAGAAAGGAATAAACTCGTCCACAAATTACATAACACATGAAGTGCATGATACATCAGCAAGGACTATGTTAGGTCTCAAACTCTCGGGGAGAATAAAGAATACTCCCCTGGCCTGCGCTTCTGTTCAATACTAAAAATGAGTTAGGATGCAAATTCCAATTATCTCAGACCTGTAATAACACCCACACTTCGAGACAACGATAAAACAAGCAGAGAGCTCTTCTCTCCACGTATACCCCTGTAGCTACAGCGCTGAGGCAATGAAGTTCTTTGTCTTGTGCTCGCTACCCTGATCAGTTCTGTGGCTCCCCAGGTCCACAGTCCCTGCTACAAGAAAGTTATCTTGTCGGCCTTTTTTTACATGTGGAGAGAAGGGGTCCAGAGTCAACACTGTCTACTGAGATGAACCTGGGCTTACTGCTGGATGGACACCCCCAGATTTCCACCCCAGCCTTTACAGAGACCAGCTAGCACGCAGTGTGCTGTGTAATTGTCTCCAATCAGCCCGTCTCTGCTGCTGCACAAGAAACAACCCCCAAAACAAACAACCCCAAAATAGAGGGCTTCATACTGTAGTGGCTTTCCCTTAACTCACTGTTCTGTGGATCAGGAATTCTGGGAGAACTTGCCTGGGTGGTTTTTCTCTCTCTCAGTATGGACTAGGAGAATTACCCATCTGACAGTGGGTCTGGTCAAGTTGATCTTGTCCATCTGGTAGGGACAGCTAGGACACTGTGGCGGCTAGAGAGAGAAATGGCAACCATAGGCTCCCGTAATTAAACAGTTGGCTCCCAGTTGGGGCATTGTTTGAGAAGAGTTACAGAGCCTTAAGGAAATGGAGCCATGATGAAGGACATTTGTCACGGGTCTGCTGGCCGCCATGACCCCCTTGCCATTACGGACTCTCTCCTCTGGGGCTGTAAGCCAACATAAACTCTTGCGTGAGTTGCTTTTGGTCATGGAGTTTTGCTACAACAACAGAAAGTAACAGTTGCACGCTACGCTTGACTTGGCCCTTTTCTTCAGGCCTTCCCTGTGGGAAGCAGAGGAAACTCTGGGTGAGTGTGGTGTTGACCTGAGCACACCTATATCAAGGACCCCAAAGCCTCAGACCCACAGGGAGTGGTATCCCGCCCCTGCCTCGGTGAGCCTTCCGTTTTCTCTGAGTGAGAATATTGTTAGTGTGTATAGAAATGAGCAGCTAGAGCTTCCTCCTCCTGGAGGACGACAGCCCGAGACTGCCCCTCAGAGACCTAGTTGGCTAGCTAACCCCTCCCCCTGTGCCGTACATAATAGGATCTGGGTTGTTGCACCGCAATTGTTGCTGCTCCAGCAGAGAGAACACAGCCTACCGGGTCCCAGGTTCTCTGTACTGTGTCTGCCCCTTCTTTCCCGTCCCACCTTAGCCAGGTATATCCAGAGAGACATGGTGCACACACCTTCCCTTCTAGGAAAGTGGCTGAACTTCTTACAGGAAGAGTCAAACACCCTAGCATCAGTGGCCTTCAACTAACCAAAGAGTCTTAAGGCTTGGATCTGAGCCAAGCAGACACAGCCGACCTAACTGAAGCAGAGTAGCAAGTTCACATGACATCTGCCACCACCAGCCTCAAGTGAGGATGCCAACCGCCTAGCTAGCGGCTGGATGGATGCTTCCAGAACGGACACTCAGAGTTTTAAGGAATTCCCATACGCAGGAGAGGAAAGAACTACATATTATCTGCTTTTTGGCTCCCAGATGCCTCCCCACAAATGAATGGCCAGAGGTAGATTTCACGGGGCACGGTGTCTGTTATCATCTATCCTCCTGGGAAGACCGTCATCGAGGACACAGTTGTGAGGTGGTTGTGGGTCTGTTGTCTGGCAGCTTCCCTCTCCTGGGCTGTGCTCAAAAGTGGCCACAAAGATGTCTACCTCCCAATCCCAAATCGACTTTACAGATGTGTTTTGGTTAAGGATGCTGAAATAAAGAGCTGATCCCACGTCACCTGGGCAGGCCCGAGACTAGAGTGGGTAGCGGGGGAAGGGACTGTCGTGGGAGGAGGTAAGAGTGACTGGCAGAGAAGGGCCACAACCAGAGAACGCGGGCAGCCCGGAAGTTAGCAGACATGGGGACAGACTGCCCAGTAGGGCCAGTGCTCTGCCTTTGGCCTCAAGGCTAGGAAGAGACGGTTGGCGGTCTGTTAGCAATCGCGGGCCGCATGGGGTGACGCCACACATGGAGTTTCTCCTGAGTGTTCTCCCTCTGTCTTCTATGCTTTAAAATTTCCTTGGCTGAGTAGAGGGAAAGAGAACCTGGCCTTGGGGACCAGGACAAATGATGAGAGGAGGCACTAGAGAGTGCTCCCCAGGGGCTGGGGAGATGGCTCAGTGGGGAGGAGCACGTCCTGCTCCCACAGAGGACCCATGTCTGGGTCCCCAAACCAGCATGACCCATAACCATCTGTGACTCAGGTCTAGGTGTCCAATGTCCTCTTCTGGCCTCTGAGGGCTCCTGCACTCACCCCTTCACAGACCCACAAGCATACCCACATACAAATAAATCTCAAACCATCGAGGGATATTTTACTGAAGTGAGTCCGTCCTTGATCTAGGTCGTCAGATCAGCCCCGGGGCATCTTTGAGTCTGCAGCGGATGAATGTGTCCAGCCACCTGCTCCTGGTCAGCATTCCAGAACCAGGGCGAATCCAGCTTGCTTGAGAGAGTAATGAGGAGATGCTTGGGGTGGCTCAGCTGCATCTGTCATTGCTCCGGCTGGCACTGGTGGTGAGCTGACCCAAAGGAGATGACAGAATACCGGAATTTACAAGTCTGGGCCTGGAGTCCTTCAGGCTCTGAAGCCACAGCTGCGCTCTTCCTGTCTCAAGGACCCTTAATGAGTAGGTCAGGTGTTCGGGTACAAGAGGGAGGCCAGGGTTGGTAGCTGTCCCAAGGCCAAGGCTTCCCCTGGATTTGATGCTAACAGAACATGAGTTTTCCTTCTCTGAGTGATGCTGGAACAGCCCCCTCGACAGGCCGTGGGAATGACTCCAAATAGGGAGCAAGCGAGATGATTCAGCATCACAATCACAGCCTGGCAGGGAACAAGGCATTTCTAGCTGCTGACTGAGCTCTGCTACCCAGTTTACTGGCAGCAGCAGCAGCAGTAGCAAGGCCTGGATGCCTTTGCTCTGAGATCATCGACAAGGAGCAGAGAGTCCTCCTTCACTACCCAGTCAGTGGCCTCACCCAAGGCCTGCACAAGCTGTGGACCTGGGCAACTCAAACCCCTCAGAAGCCAGCCTGGGGGCCAGTAATCCCAGCAGGAGAGGGACATAAGCTCTCCCAGATGGGCCCAATCACACCCAGATGGTCTGATTCAGACTGGGGTCACTTAGCTAGGTCTTGATGTAACACATCACTTCCCCCCAAATACTTGTCCACCTACCCCTTAGAAGCTTGCTTATTAGCCGGGTGGTGGCAGCACATGCCTTTAATCCTAGCACTTGGGAGGCAGAGGCAGGTGGATCTCTGAGTTCAAGGCCAGCCTGGTCTATAGAAAGAGTTGCAGGACAGCCAGGGCCACGCACAGAAACCCTGTCTCAAAAAAACAAAAGCAAGCAAACAAAAAAGCCTGCTTATTTTTAACTGGGTATCTGAGGACAGCAAGCAGTCCAGAATGTTTTTGTTGTCTGGTGGCATCATTATTGAAGAATTCTGAATGTGCGTGCGTGCCTTAATTGCTTCGCCCACCGCCATCCCAGTACTTAGAATCACCTGGGCCAGAGCAAGTCCTGAGCAATTGCGGAGGGAATGGCTGCGTAGTTAGACAGTGTGTACATTTTGGGACCCATTCACGGGCTTGTGGTGAATGAATGTTTTAAAGATTTCAGAGACAAGGACGGTGTATCAAAGGAGACTATCTCCAGGCTTTGGGAGAAAAGTTGTCAGGGGTCAGAAGAGTGCCTAAAAATACTTCCGGATTGCCTTACAAAGTGCGGTCCAAGGCGCCATCTGCTGGATTGGCAGAATGCGGTCCACAGCGCCATCTGCTGGAAGAAGATAAACTAGACTTATTTTTAAAATCCCTCAAGGACTGGGTCCAAGGATTGGTTGGAAAGAGAGGCTGGTCAGAGGCGCACAGGGCACATCCGGCTGCTTGAAGTACACCATCAGGTATGTCAAGACGCGGGTCTCTGTGTGTATCTACAGGGCTGACGCAAAACACAATGGTTAAGATTTCGCCTGATTCACAAACCTAAAATCAAAACCTGCTGTGGGGTAGATCAGAGCGGAGAAGATTCTTTGGGACCGAGCCAGGGAACTCAGGCCTAAGAATTTTCAAATAATTCTAATGCGCATGAGTCCCGTGGGAGACGCTGCTCTGTCTTCCAATATCTGTTGCTTTGGGGCCAGAACGACGTGACCACATCAAGGATTGACTTGTGGTCTTTGATCAGCTTCCTGGATCCAATGACAGGGGACCCAGCTGTTGGAAGGGCTATTCCAAGCACTAAGTTCCCAAATGCTTAGCTCTGCTCACTGAGCATGAGATGGGCCTGGTATTTCTCTTCCGCAGCCTCATCCTTAGAAAGACACGTCGGTGCGGTCTCTCACCCTTTGTGCGCCTTTTCTTTGTTCCCTTTACAGGCATGCGCATGAATACCTGTACACAGCCACGTGATGTAACATATTGACACCCTCATTTGCCTCCTGCAAGGTTACTGTAATGGAAAAGACTAATGGAAGTAATCTCAGGACAGCTGAGGTCAATTAACTTCAATTACCCCGAGGAGCGTGGGCTCCTCAGACACGGGGGTTCTGCTCTACAGAGTCCTAGGCAGAGGACACATGCCAGCCTGTCACAAATGTGCCACCCAGTGAGGTGCAAGTCCCTAAGGCCTGTGGAGGTTGTTATACCAGGTGCCCACCAGGAGCTCTCCAAAGTTTGGAAGGAACAGATAAGAAAGTCAGCTCCTAGTATGGCTGGAGGGAAAAGTGAGCACGGGGTGGGCGGGGTGGGGGAAGGATTTCCCAGGAGGGTGTTTTCTTGTTCTAGACTAAGTCCCAGGGAAAGGCTGTCAGGGCCCCTCTTGATGAGATTTTGAAGGTATGGCAGACTTGAGATTTTGGGGGTCCAAGGCTTGTAGGAGTCAGGGGTCATGAGTATAATAAGTAAAACACACAGTTTTCTGAGTGCTTAATAAGTGCCTAGGTCAGGGCAGGTGACGCCCTGGTCTCTGGGACCATGCAGACGCGTCTGTGACTGGGTTCTGCCCCTCACCAGGAGGCAGCACTGAGCAGAGGCACCAAGGGCTACAGGGAGCACCAAGCACACTGGGAACCGTCTGCTCTCTGTCAAAGTGAGCTTTAGAGGAGCTGGTTGGATTATGACTGACAGGACAGCTGGGGCTACAGGGTGGTGGATGCGGTTAGGATAAAGCGGTCCTAGGGGAACACAAGTCAGGCATAAAGGATAGACGGTCATTTGGTGATGACAGAATGGGGTGCTAGCGACGGCAGTGAGTGGGGGTAGCTGGGGTGGCCTTGAACACCAAGCTGAGGCTCTCAGCTGTATTCAGTGAGCACAGGCTGTTGGTCCTGAGAGGGTAGTGTGACCCTATGTGTCCTGAGCCTGCATTTTATACTCTCGGATTCTAGGGTCCCTTCTGAGTTCTGGCAAATCTGAGAACAGGCAGAGCGAAATCGCTGGTTATCCCTGAAGTTGGTTATCATCTCTGTCGTGTGAAAAATTCCAGAAGCTCAAACATTTCTCCAGGTGCGCCGAAGCAATAAAAGGATTTCTGGGGAAGGGAAGATGGCTCAGCACTGAGGACTTGAGACTGAATCCTCAGAATCCACGTAGAGCTGGCTCTGTCCCTCCACAGCATGGTGGGGGGGCAGGGCCCAGAGCCTTCCTGGAAGCTTGCCAGTCAGCTAGGGCAGAGCAGCCAGCAACAGAAAACCAAAAAGATACTCTGTCCCAAAACTAGATGGAAGGCAGAGACCGATGCCGGAGGTCACCCTCTGATATCCGTACATGTGCGGTGGTTCATACATGCTGCCCACCGAACAATTTTTTAAAAAATATTTATTTATTTATTATGTATACAATATTCTGTCTGTGTGTATGCCTGCAGGCCAGAAGAGGGCACCAGACTTCATTATAGATGGTTGTGAGCCACCATATGGTTGCTGGGAATTGAACTCAGGACCTTTGGAAGAGCAGGCAATGCTCTTAACCACTGAGCCATCTCTCCAGCCCCCGAAAAATTTTTTAAAAGACATGGATTTTCACTTTATTTTGTGTGGGAGTTATAGTCTTATACAGACAGTGTATTTAATTAAATACCAGCTTTTTTCCAACGTTTTGAGGATGGACGATGATTTCCCCTTGGTGACCTATGAGTGGCATTATCTGTCCACACCACTCACGTGGCACAGACTGACAAAAGGCTTATTCCTGGGAGTAGAAAGAATGCCTCAGGGGGGGGGCTGCGACTGTAGGAGGACATGAGTATATTAAAATCATATCTGCACGATCAGGCCTGAGAACTGAGAACTAACTGTGAGCACCAGGCTGAGGAAAGGGTGTAACAAAAGCGTCAAATAGTGAATTGTAATAATTTCTGGTTTGGCAGTGCTATTGGGGGTTGGTAATTGGGTTGACGAAGTCTGGAAATGTGGTAGCCCAAGTGATTGGAATACCACTTGCTGTGTGTAAAAACTGGTTGCTAATTCACATTCTGAACAAAACTTTTGGTGTGCACGAGGCCACTGTGGCATTTTGTCCAGCAGGTGGCGATATTGTACTGCAGGGAGGCGGCAAACGGCCGTCATTTCTGTGCTCAGAAGGAAATGGAAAAACTCGTTAGAATCTGGTGGAATCTGCCTTATAGCAGGAGTGAGGCCGCAAGATGCTTCATGCTGCAACCTTGTCATGGTTAGAGGCCAGCTGGCTTTCCCCGGGAGCTCAGCAAGGAGTGGCTCAGCTCTGGAATCTGCCTGAGAGCTGTGTGGGCCCTCCTTGCCACAGGAGAGCAGACACTCACTGGACTCCCCCACTGCAAAGCCAGGTGATTGGATAGTGTCATACCTTGGACTTTTTCATATGACCCCCGCCTGCCACTTGGACTACTAGGAACCCAGTCAAACAGTAATGCAGAAGCTAAAAGCGTTGCGACTGAGACATAGGCATTAGCTGGCGGAATGCATGAAACCAGCGTGGGGAGCAGAGGTTACGAACACACACACACACACGGTGCACAAACACACATGCAGGCAAACATCCATACACATAAAATGTAAATTAAAAAATAAATAAACTAGTGCATGTAATTTTAGTGTTCAGAGAGGGTGGAGGTGGAGGCAGAATTATCTCAACTGAAGGTCTCTAATTGTATCTGGAAAACAAACAACGGCAACAGAAACATTCATTTGTTTGTTTGTTTTGGTTTTTCGAAACAGGGTTTCTCTGTAGTTTTGGAGCCTGTCCTGGAGCTTGCTCTGTATATTAGGCTGGCCTCAAACTCACAGAGATCCGTCTGCCTCTGCCTCCTGGTGCTAGGATTAAAGGCGTACACCACCACTGCCCAGCAACAGAAACATTCTTATCAAATGAGTTCACATACACAGATTCTAGGACAGATCCTTTTGGGGCCCACTTACCGCTTACTATGCAGTCCATGTTTTGATGGCCACTGAGGTGGAGGTGGCCATGGATGCTGGCTCTGAAATTTCTGGTTTTGAGTAATTGTCCCAGCCATTTGTGGTGCCCATCCACCCCCTCTTCCTCGCCCTTCTCCCACTGACCACTGCAAACTGAGTGCTGACTGGGAACATCTCTCTCCTCTCCAGATCTCCATTGAAAGGCTGTCTGTTGCCTGCCCGCCTTCCACACAGCTTCCCCTTGACCAGGAAGACCCCCAACCCCTTCTCCCTGTTGGGGACTGTGGACCCAGACCCTGAATTTCCTGTGCCAGAGTAAACAACTTGTTATGCTTGCAGCTGCTCTGAGTAAAACAGCTTGTTTTTCCTATGCTTGCAGCTGCTCTGAG
>NW_004949127.1:1216271-1220188 GCF_000317375.1 Microtus ochrogaster | reverse complement strand
TATGCTTGCAGCTGCTCTGAGTAAAACAGCTTGTTTTTCCTATGCTTGCAGCTGCTCTGAGCCCTACCCTGATGGCAGGGAAATGGTTTCTGGTGGGCCTGCAGCTGAAAGATCCCGAGAGCTGGGGCGTGGCCAGAGCACTATATAAGCTGCCCCTGAACACAATAAAGGGGGCATTCTTGTTTCAAGGATGACTTATGTCCCGGTGTCTCTGTCTATATTTGTATGTGTTTAAATCTCCAGTACCTTTCCCGGCTCACATACCATCCCATAGTGTAGGCTATACATCTCCCTGCATGTCTGGGTCCCTGTTCTGAGAATCCTGTCTCTTTCTCACACCAGGAATAGCTGGTTGAGCCCCACGTGGGTCTGGGATTTGAAGCTGCTCCAGCCATTTCAGCACAACCAGAATCCTTAGCAACCGGCACATCCTCCACACACAGCCTCAGAATCAAGGCACACATCAACACTGGCGCTCCTTGCATTTTCTTTTTCTTTCCTTTAGGTTTTTTGAGGCAGGGTTTTGTTGACAGAGGCTTTCTATCCTTCCCAGTCACACCCTCTCTACCTCTCCCTTCTCCCACTGACATTCTGTTCAGTCATAATCTTATACAGTATCCATTCTGTTCAGTCATAATAACATACAGTATCCATTCTGTTCAGTCATAATAACATACAGTATCCATTCTGTTCAGTCATAATAACATACAGTATCCAGACTCTGTGTATTTTCCATCTTTATGTGACTTTATTTTAAACTCTGTTTCTTTTACTCTTATTTTTAATTTTTGGTTTTTTGAGATAAAGTTTCTCTGTGTGTCTTTGGCTGTCCTGGAACTCACGCTGTAGACCAGGCTGCCCTCGAACTCACAGAGAACCACCTGCCTCTGCCTCCCAAGTGCTGGGATTAAAGGTGCATGCCACCACACCCAACTACTTTCTCTTTTTTTTTTTTTAAAGGAATTTATCCTTTTTCTTTTCTCTCCCAAGCCTATATGTATTTTTAAACACACTGTAAATGGTTTAAAAGTTTTCTTCATCTGAATCTATCTTTACTGTATATCTTTTTACTGTATACTGTATATCTTTTTCTGACCACACGAGTCTTTAGTTGGCTAAGCGGAGCAATATGGCTAGGATTAAAGCTGTGGCTTTGACAACTGGATCCACCCCATTCCTTAGCTTTCTGAAAGTCTCGCTTCATGGCAGAGGTACTGGCAGGAGCCATGTTTATTGCTACAACTCTATGGAGTTCCGAGGTCCCTGCTACCACCAAAAAGCATTCTGTCAGCTATTCATAAACACCATTTAAATGTTTGGTGGTGAAGCCTCTTAAAAGAGCTGCAAGTTTCTTGCAGCTAAAACTGAGTCAGGAAGCTTCTCTTAAATGAGACACGCTTGCCTCTAGCAAACAGAGCCCACCTGAGAAAAATGTTGCTACCAAGAAGCCATGTTTAACTCTGTTCTTTTGAGTCCAGAATTACTTCCCAAGCTCTCTCAGGTTTTATGTGGATGTAGTTGTCCACGTTGGAGGTTTCTGTCCTGCCCGGTCCAACAGCTGTTCAGTCCCAAAGAAACACACATAGGTCTACATTAATTATAAACTGGTTGACCTATTAGCTCAGGCTTCTTATTAACTCTTACATCTTAACCCATAATTCTTGTCTGTGTTAGCCATGTGGCTTGGTACCTTTTATGAGTGAGACATTCTCATCTTGCTTCCTCTGCATCTGGGTGATGACTGCAGACTGAGCCTTTCCTCTTCCCAGAATTCTCCTGTTCTGGTCGCCCCACCTATCCTTCCTGCCTCGCTACTGGCCAATCAGCATTTTATTAAACCAGTACAAGTGACAAATCTTTACAGAATACAAGACCATTGACCCACATCAGGGTTTCTCTGTGTAAGCTCTGGCTGTTCTGGAACTCTCTGTAGACCAGGCTGGCCTCAAACTCAGAGAGATCCGCCTGCCTCTGCCTCCCCAGTGCTGGGATTGCAAGTGTGTGCCACCAGTACCCAGTGATCTTGTGCATTTTCTAACATTATACTTTAACTGGACTTCTGCGAGTTAGCTCAAGGTTCCTAGAGATTCGCAGCAGTTTAGAAACTGTATCTTTCCTCCCCACCCTCATCTTGGAGTTGCACAGAAATGGTGAAATTGTAAGAAAAATAATATTTTCTCAGTTTGCCTATGTTTCTCTTAAAAATGAATTAATTGTTCATGAAGCCCTGCAAAAAGCACTCTGGTTTCTATGGAAATTGAAAACTGCCTCTGTCTGTGCTGTTTCCTATTGAGTGTCCGCGTGTCAGGATCTAGAGTCACCTAGGAGACACACTCTCTCTGGACAAGTCCGTGAGGGGCTTTCTAGACTAGGTTAACTGAGGCATCTACCCATCTACCCAGACTGTGGGCAGCTCCGCTCCATGGCCTTGGTCTCTGACTGAATCAGGGGGAAAGTGAGCTGACCTTAGCTTTCATCTCTCTCTGCTTCCCTGCTGTGGATGCAACGTGACCAGCTCCCTCAAGTTCCTGCTGCCCAGGCTTTCTGCATGATGGACTGGACCCTGGAAACAAGTGTTAATCTCAGGTCTTAGCGTGATGTCCAACAACAAAGGAGCGAATGAGATAGTGACATAAAATGGTACATTTTCAACTGAAAAGATTAATTCAACACTATTATTTTCAGCAAGATTAAGAACTGGGATGTCATGTGACATCAAATAAGTCAGGTATGGGAACTCGATTACTAGATCATTCCATCTCTTGTATGGAAGTTTCGGAGGAAGTCAGCATGCATGTTGAACAATGATTACTGCAGTTTGGTAAGAGTATGGGGGTGGGGGTTAGAGAAGAGGAGATCACACATGATTAGTGCATAATACATACATGTACAGAAGTATCACACTGACCCCATTAGCATGCACCCTATCAAATGTTAATCCAATAGTAAAAAGAAAAGTTCTGTAGGAAAGAGAGCTTTCCTGCGTTGTAGCGATGTCTCCTTGTGATGCAGGAGCACTTCTCAGAGCACCACACCCTGGGAAAACCTCTTTGTTTAGACAGAGGAGCAGAAAGGATGATTCTGTCCAGAGCCCATAAAAGCCCCAGTCCCAAACTTGTGCGTACTTCTCCAACACTTTACTAAATTCCATTTCTCAGAATGCTCCTTAGCAGAAAAACGACTTCAGAGCTTGACTTTCTGCTGTAAACTTTGCTGTCTTTTAGCTGGTTACTCTGACGGGCTTTAAAGAGTTTTGACCCCATAACATCCACCCAGATCGGCTAGTTAGGCCTTAGACGTGGAAATTTGGCTATATGCAAATGGGCTTGTCTGCTGAGGCCAGATGCAAAGCAGCCCTTCAAGTCTTTCAGAGCACAGGCAGCCTCTGAACCAGCTGCTGGCTGGAGGAGAATTCACCCGGCCTGCACAGGGGAAACGCTGGGCTACGTCTCTTCCAAACCGCACAGTGAGCTTCTCTGTTCATTGGCCTTTCCCATGTACAGCTGACTTCACGTTTGTACCGCTCCAAACCCACATTCCTGACACGTCTTTGGAGTTCTGAAGAGTTTTTATAATTTTCACTTTGGTGTAACCGGGGAGACCAAAGCCTGCCACAAGGGGACTGCTTTTAGCTGACCATACCCAGAAGTAGGAAGTCCGTCGAGCAATGAGGAGCCAGGCCCTTTCCTGCTGGGTCAGTGTTGACTTGTGGTTTCCTATCTTGGCACTCAAGATCTTTGCTGCCCTGGCTGCATCACAGCCTGCACTTCTATTCACTTCTATACATGGTCGCCCACCAGCAGTCTGTCTGCACACTGTCCTCCGGTCTGTCTGCACACTGTCCACAGTCTGTCTGCACACTGTCCACCGGTCTGTCTGCACACTGTCCACAGTCTGTCTGCACACTGTCCACAGTC
>NW_004949127.1:1206572-1216171 GCF_000317375.1 Microtus ochrogaster | reverse complement strand
CTGTCTGCACACTGTCCACAGTCTGTCTACACACTGTCCACCAGGCTGTCTGCACACTGTCCACCGGTCTGTCTGCACACTGTCTGCACACTGTTCTGTGTGTCACAATAAACTGGGGAAAAGCAGCATCACATTCTCTCTGGTGACATTGCTCAGCTCTTTCTGCATTGTTGTTCCTACTTCTTCTCCGCTACCCCAAACAAGGTTTTTCTGTGTAGCCCTGCCTGTGCTGGAACTCTCTCAGCAGAGCAGGCTAACCTTGAACGCAGATCCACCTGCCTCTGCCTCCTGAGTGCGGGATTAAAGGTGTGCTCGGCCACCCAGCACCGTTCCCACTTCTGAGCATGGTTTGATAGCTCATTTCTGACAAGCCAAGGTGAGAAGTATTTTCATGGGTACGGGCCCCAGTTTATCTAACTATTCATCTACTAAAGGGCTTCCTTTTCGCTTTCCAGTTTGGATGAGTTTGAGTACACTACTATTACAAACTTTCGAGTGCAGGACTCTTGCAACGGATGTGTTTTTAACACCTTTAATCCCAGCACTCTGGAGGCAGAGGCAGGTGGATCTCTGTGAGTTCCAGGCCAGTGTGGTCCATAGAGTGAGTTCCAGGGCGGCCAGGGCTGCACAGAGAAAACCTGTCTCACAAAAACAAACAAACAAACAAAAACAAAAAACAAATCAAAACAAAAAAACAACCAACCAACCAACAACAACAAAAAGAAAAGAAAAGAAATAAGAAAACAAAGCAAACAAAAAAAAAAGAAAGAAAGAAAGAAAGAAAGAAAGAAAGATAGATAGATAGATAGATAGATAGATAGATAGATAGATAGATAGATAGATAGATAGATAATTCTGGGACTGAAGGACAGTTCAGTGATTCCCCAGGACCTGGGTTTCAGGCAGCTCACAGCCTCCTGTAATTCTAGTGCTAAGGGGACAAATAAAAAGTGTGATTACATTTGGCCACAACTTTTCTTTCTCTTTCTTTCCTTCCTTTCCTTATTTCTTTTTCTTCCTTCTTTTGTTTATTTTTATAGGGTATCTTGTAGCACAGACTGGCCTTGAACTTGCTAAGTAAGGTAGGACTTTAAACTTCTGACCCGCCAGCCTCCAGCTCCCCAGTTCTGGGAGGACAGCTGTCCTCACTCCCGCTTCTCTGGCTGTGGTCTGAAGATAATGCTCTTCGCTCAGTCGGCTCCTGTTCCTTTGCTGGGTGCTAGGAGGACTCTGTATTCACTTTTACCACTCTAGTTGAATTTAGACAGAGTCAAGGCGTCGTCCTGAGTCTGGATTCTGACACCATCTCTCCCGCATTTAACCTGCACGCCACGCTGTGATCGTGGCTGTCAGGGCTGGGTCCTGCCCCAAGACCAGACCCTGGAGCCAGCCCCTGTCTAAACATCTCTTCCCACCTCCACGACCTGGTGATAGCACCGGCAATGTTGTTGGCACCAAGGAAATCAGCAGATGCAGAGCGTTGCTTTGGAAATGTCTTTTGTTAAATACTTGCCAGAGCACCATAGACTGAAGCCCTGCATGCTGAGACCAGGGTCCAGTGGGAAACGCCCGGGGATGCATCCTGGGGAGGCCTGACATCCCTCAGTCTTGATTGACCTGGTCATGCTGTAAGAAAACAACCCACAGAGAGCCCTGCTCTACTGAGCACAGACACGGTATGGCTGAGCATATCAGCTAAGGGTAGACGGGATCCACAGCTTTCCCTATGTTCTCTGCGGGACTGAGAGAAGCCAGAAGCACGTGCTCGTTTGTGTGCCCACCTGCTCCGTGGCCATCCTCCAGTGAGACTAGTCCCTAAAACCATCTGATCTCAAGGTGTTAAGACACACATCTGTAATCTGCAGGAGGCTGCAATGGGAGAATTGCAAATTCTAGGCCAACCTAGAACCATGGACTAGAGAGCTAGCTCAGTTAGTAAAACACAGCTTTGCAGGCCTGAGGACTTGAGTTCAGATCTCCCAAACGGATGTAAAATGCTGGGCACCACAACACCTGTATGCGGTCCAGCAGTTGTAGTGATAAGGGCGGCGGGGCTGTGTCCCGCCACCCAGCCGCCCGCACGGCTAGCA
The DNA here is from genome assembly GCF_000317375.1 of Microtus ochrogaster. Taxonomy (NCBI): domain Eukaryota; kingdom Metazoa; phylum Chordata; class Mammalia; order Rodentia; family Cricetidae; genus Microtus; species Microtus ochrogaster. The sequence continues at coordinate 1,214,081 of NW_004949127.1, read as the reverse complement.
TTATACCTGAAATAATTACAGGGACACTGTATTCTTTTAAACACTGCTTGGCCCATTTCTATCTAGCCTCTTCTCGGCTAACTCTCGCACCTGGACTAGCCCATTTCTAGTGTAGCCCACGAGGTGGCTTACCAGGGAGATTCTAGCCTACGTCCATCCTGGGTCGGAGCTTCATTGTGTATGCCTCAGAGAGCAGAGCTCTCACGTCCGCCCTGGAGATGGGAGCATGGCGTCTCTCTGAGGCATCTGCCCCCGAGAGGAGAGCTGTCAAGTCTGAGCTCACTTCCTCTTCCTCCCAGCATTCTGTTCTGTTTACTCCTCCCACCTATGTTTTAACCTATGAGGGCCAGCCAAGCAGTTTCTTTATTTTTCTAACCAATGACCTTCCTCCATCAAGCAGTGATGCGATGGGATTCAGAGACGGGTGTCTCTGGAAGCTCAGACCCACTTTGCTTGCTTGGCAAACTTCTGGGGCTGAGAGACTTTTGTTTTTGTCTAAAATAAAGGGTGGAAAGTGTCTGAAAAACGATACTCAAATTTGTCCTCTGATGTTCACGTGGGCACCACACACTAACCCACAAGTGTATTTACACCCACACCAACAAGCTATTAATCATATGATCTATTTTGATCTGTGATTATTTCCACTTCTTTTGCATCTTAAATTTTGGATCTTTGATTATTTCTACTTCTTTTGCATCTTAATGTCAAAGAAAAAAAGGAAATTAGGTAAAAAAATTTTCACTAGTAAAAGAGTCATAGCCAGAATTAATAGAGGAAGGCAGTAGTGGAACCCCGTGGTTAGTGGGTCTTTCTTGCTGTGAAGATGGATCTATAGCTTCCCACTTGGTCCTCTGTCTGTTTGGACTTCCCAGCAGGATGTATACGTGGAGACTGTTGGGAATAACCTGAGTGATTTCCTTCCGGGTGAGTTTGGGTGGAGGTAAACAGTGAAGAAGTCTAGGACTCGGTGTTGGAGAGTCCGTCTGTCTGTCTGTACTGTCCTCACCGTTGCTCCTCTGAAGTGTGACTGCTTCTTTCCAGCCTCCACCGTCTAACCTGAGACACACAGAAATGTGTCCTCCTTGGTGTTTTCCTCAGCAGACATGCCGTGGCTTTCTGCTTCCTAACACTCCTACTCAGTCTCCAGACTTGTTACACTGTCGTCTTTGACACCAAGACAGATGTCTCTGGTCACATTGATTTTATTCAGATTTAATCTGTGAATATTTTAAAAGCCATGTAAGATTTTTCGCTTCAGAAATGTAGACGGCCATTTTATTTGCATGTGGACATCCGTGGAACAGAGTCTGGGGTGATCGCTGTAGGAACCTTGAGAATAGCATTTAATTCAAGGCCTCCTGGTGCCTAGGAGAAGTAGTCGAGGGTGGGTGGCTTGACTTTGAGGCAACAGCCATCTTCACAGATGACAAACAGCATTGGTCTCCGGGGAGGGCCATTCCTAATCCCGGACTTATTAAATGATAAGTATCTCGCCATAAAAAGGTTGAGGCTGAAATTGTCAACGCTGAAATGTCGGAGAATTTTGATGTGTCCTCTCAGCCCTCTGAGTGTTCCCTCTGAGAGACATTGAGTAAACTCATCTTCATTAAGTTACAAGGTTCCTCCTTTTCCTGGCTGGACAGAAAAGACTTTGTTGAGTCTATGGAACAAGAACAAAAAGGTTCTTTGTGGTCCCAGTGGGAGGAATCTGGGCCTGGGAAGTATGACGAGGAGAGAGATTCTCTTGTAAAAGCCAGGGCCAGCTACCTCCGCTCTTCGTGAGAAGGCTTTTGGCTTGAATCTAGACTGAACGTGTCCCTCAAGAGTTGTGTCTTGAGGTTTAGTGGCAGCTTTAAGGGATGGAACCCTTTTCGTGAAGGGTCTTCAGGTACCTTTTCAGAAGGGGTTACTGTAGTTCTCAGGGACCCCGGTGAGGTTTACTGGAAATGAGCTGTTTAGAGCAACCCGGCTCCTCCTCAGCCCTTTCTAGTCAATCTGTCTTGTCTAGTGTCTCACATGGTTGCCATCCGCCTTGGAGTGCAGCTAGAAGACCTTCGCTGCAGCTGAACACATGTAGAGCTGTGTTCTGGAAACTTGAAAACTGAGGGGTTAAAGTGACATCTGATTGGTTCTCTGCAACTCAAACCCATCCCGGATGCTAATTTACTTCCTTTGAATGTTTAAACTTAAGTCGGAGCAACTGTCTGTGGAGGTTCGGGGTGTGTTCCTTGGGCTTGATCAGAAGCCATCCACGAACTCTAACTAGGAGACTGCCCGTCATGGTTGTACTTTGTAACATCCGGGCAGCCTCCAAAAGGGCAGAGGCTTTGAGGAGTTGAGAACCTCCATGGATTTGTTTCACCTCTAGGGATCACCTTACTCTCAGAAAACAGGGATGCGGGCAAGCACCGTCCCAAGTGTCTATGACAATGAGATCGTTTTCACTTGAGCTGCTTGTGGAGCGCTCACGCTGTATGGGTTAACTCTAATCCCAGCCTTAGCCAGGTGCTGGAGGACCTGGAGTTCAAGGCCGTCCTCAGCTACCCTTGAGTTCAAGGTCAATGGATCTGTTACTTCTCTACACCTCGACCAGGGCAACTTACAGAACAAAGAGTTTATTTGTGGCTTATGGTCCCAGAGGGTTAAAGTCCATGGTAGCAAAGCTGAGGCAGCAGGTGGCATGCAGCTTGAACAGCTGCTGAGAGCGCAGTCCCAAACCGCTAACGAACAGGAAGTGGAGAGCACTCTCAAAAGCCTAGTCCTTTGGAACCTCACAGCCCACCCCCAGTGGCACACTTCCTCCCACAAGGCCACACCAACTGAGGACCAAGTGTTCAAACATCGGAGTCTTATGTGGACATCTTATTCAAACTCACGGCCAGTTTGGCTACATAAGACTGTCTCAAAACAAAACACAAAAAAATTATAAACAGATATATTTTTGCATATATATATATATGTGTGTGTGTGTGTGTGTGTGTATGTGTGTGTGTGTATGCATGTTCACATGTGTGTGAAGGCCTGAAGCTGAGGAAGTGTCTTCCATCGCTCTCCACCATGTAGACTGAGGCGAAGTCTCTTGTAGAACCCAGAGCTCACTGTCTCCAAGGTCTCCGTAGACAGCTTTCTCTGGGATCCGCCTTCGCCATCTCTCTTGAGTTTGTAGGTTCGTCACTATGCCTACCTGGATTTTATGTGAGCTCAGGGCTCCGCTCTCCATTCCCAAGCTCACTTAACAACTGTTTCACCTGCTGAGGCATTTCCCCAGCTCCTAGATGGTCTTGTTAGAGCCCCTTCCAAATCTCACAGGAGACCCTGTCTGTAACAGCAGCAAACACAGCCGGTGTGTCAGACACGTAGATAGATGCATAGATAGAGATCAGTGCTGATCTGTTAAGTCCTAAGCTATGGTGTTAGATAATCAGGACCCCATGACCCTGGGAACAGAATGACTGGAAGGGACCTGACCATATTCACTTGTTTACCTGGCTATTTACGTGTGTTCAGCTTATAAAAATCCATCAGCCAAGCTGGGCAGTGGTGGCACACGCCTTTAATCAGGAGGCAGAGGCAGAGGCAGGTGAATCTCTGAGAGTTCGAGACCAGCCTGGTCAACAGCACTAGTTCCAGGACAGGCTCCAAAGCTACACAGAGAAACCCTGTCTTGAAAAACCAAAAATAAATGAGTAAATCAATATTCATCAACTGATTTTCTCTGTTTGTATATATACATATGTATATGTATATATATATATATATATATATATTTAATTTTTAAAATTACATTTTGTTTGTTTGTTTTGAAACAGGGTTTCTCTATGTAGCCCTGGCTATCCTGGAACTCACTCTGTAGACTAGGCTGGCCACAAATTTACTCCCAACTGCTGGGATTAAAGGCGTGCACAGCCATAACCCAGCAATCTCTCTCTTTTTTTTTAAAGCAGTATTTTTATTTTATGTGTATGAATCTTTTACCTACATGTATGTCTGTGTACCACGTGCACTCCTGGTTCCTACAGAGGCCTGAAATTGAAGTTACAGATGGTTATAGCCACTCCGTAGGTTCTGCATAACAAACCCAGGTCCTTGGAGGGCACAGCCAGCAATCTTAACTGCTGAGCCAGCTCCCCAACCCATATATACTTTTAAATAATACGTCACCCATGCTGGGTGTGGTGAGGCTCACCTTTAATCCCACCATTCTGGAGGCAGAGGCAGGTGGATCTCTGGGAGTTTGGAGCCATCCTGGTCTACCCAGGCTAGCCAGGGCTGCATAGTAAGAGACTGTCTCAAGCAAGCAAGCAAGCAAGCAAGCAAGCACAGCATTCTAAGTGCCCGGTTTAGTAACAGTGAGTGAGTTTGCACTCTTGTGCAAGACTGGCCCTTCATGAATTCATCAGCCCCACACCCTCTCCCAGCTCCTGTCCCTCATGTCCCTCTGAGAGAGACTAGGATTTTCGTAAAAATGGAAGCACACACCACTTGTCTCATCGCCACCGACTTCTTTTCCTCAACACGATGTTTGGCCTGTGTTTTAGGAACTGTCAGAATTTCCTTTCTCAGGCTGAGCACTGTTCCTTTGTGTGTGTCTGGACCACACTCCGTTCGTACCCGTGTTGATGGACACTGTGACTTTCAGCGACTGTGACCGACGCTGTCAGCATGGAGGTACAGACACTTTGCAAGACTCAGCTTTCCGTTCTGTTGAGACTCCTGCATGTGGGATTGCTAGAGACACGTTCACATTGGGTGTGGATGTTACCCTTCGGAAAGATGAAGTTAAACACTGATGGATGACGTCACCACTAAAGGTTCTTGTCACAGGTCTGGGGTCAACCTATCATTGGATATTATTGGAAGACCTCAGGGGTTAAGAAGCAGTGACCTGACACAGGCCGTTAGTTGTGCACTCTACAGCTGTATGTGTGCTGGGCAGGGACAGTCTTCGGAGTAGCCCCTGCCTGGTTTCTAAGCTCTACTCTTGCCTATCACATGGTCATGTGGATTAGAGTGGTTTGTCCGTCAGTATTTGTGCTTCCAGGACTGGCAGGCAGGTGGAGACTTCACACCAGTGTCTTCACTTCGGCCTTGGCCAGGAACCCTTGGCAGGGCTGGTCTCCTCCCGGCTTGGCCATGGAGTAGGTGGATGTCATAGCAACCCCATAGGAAAAACATATACAAAGGATTTCTGCCAGAACTGTGTGTGCATGTGTGTGTGTGTGCATGCACGTGCCTGTGACAGGAGAGGAGAGGGAGGGTGGGAGAAGGCGAGAGACAGACTGATTTAAAGCTCTTGAACAAATAGAAACCTCGTTTAAAATCAACTCGCCCTAGAAGGTTTCTATGTGAACTGCCAGCCATCCAGACTGTATCACAGCTTAGTTAAACAGATGCTTTTCAATAACCCCATGGCATGAAAGCACAGTTCAGCCTCGGCACTGTTGACATTTGGGGCTGGAGAATTCTTTGATGTGGGGAGCTGTGCATTGTGGGATAATCAGCTGCATCTCTGGTCCTCATCTCCAGTAGCCCTCCAGCCTCGGTGGCTCTCACTCAGCATCTCCAGGTGCTGACAGAGGTCACGTGAGGGCAACCCCAGCTCCCTGATTAGAAATCACTGCGGGGCCTGGGGGCCTGCGGAAAGAAGAGGAGATTTTGATTGCTTGTGTTTGTTTGGCTTTGTTTATTGAGACTGGTTTTTTTTTTTTTTTTTTGTGTGTGTGTGTGTGTGTGTGTGTGTGTGTGTGTGTGTGTGTAGTCCTGGCTATTCTGGAACTCAGTCTGTAGACCAGGCTGGCCTTGACCTCACAGAGGTCTGCCTGCCTCTGTTTCCTGTATGCTGGGAGTAATAGGCCTCCACCATCAATACCTGGCTTGATTTGTTTGTTTTTGTTCGAGACAGAGTTTCTACGTGTAGCCCCCGGCTGTCCTGGAACTCGCTCAATAGACTGGGCTGGACTTGAACTCAGAAATCCACCTGCCTCTGTCTCTCGCCTGAGTGCTAGGATTAAAGGCATGGTCCACCACTGACTTACTTAGGAAAAGAAATTTTTAAAGTGAAAATGCCAAGGCTCTTAGGTCTGGTTAAGACTGATCCCGTCATAATTCTCAAATTCTCAGAATCCATTTGCAGCTCTGGCCCAGAAGCACCACTACCACCACCATGGTACTTAACTCATTTATTTACTTGTTTGTTTATTTTGAGATAAGGTCTTGCTACACAGCTCAGGCAGACGTTGAATTCACGGCCATCCTCCAGCCTCAGCCTCCCAAGTGCTAGAATTTCAGGCCTGAGCCAACATGCTGGATGCAGCTAACATTTCCATTGCAGGGATGAGAGACAAAGCAGCAGCACGGGAGCTGTGCCTCTGGGCACCTGCCTGCTTTCTTCTCTGCTCTCCCTGCTTCCAAACTATGAAATGTCACACAGTGCAGGCAATCCTGAGAATCACCCCCTCCATCCCTCACAAAGATGTTTTCATGGCAACCAAGTCATAAGCACAGCTCGTTCATGAATGCTCCGCACAGTCCACCACACTTAAGACGGCCACAGGCATCGCAAAATGCTTTCATTCAAATCTGTCCCGCTTCTAAATGACTCCACCGCTGGGGTGGAAGCCTGTTTTAAGCACGCAGATAAAAGCGGAGGTGTGTCGCTGCTGGAGCACGAGGCCTGCTTTGACGATGGGCAGGGGTCTCTAGCCCAGACGCCATCCTCCCTCTTCTTCTCAAGCGCCCCCCCACGCACCTTAGAAGCTACTTTCCCACACTGTGCCTAAGTGACAGAGACCACAGAAGCCTCCCCCGACTCCTCCCACTCCTGATTCTGTCCCTGCAGCCTCGGTTTCATCAGGATAACATGACCCAGCCCCACTGGGTGTGGGTGCAAGCAGGGGAGCCACCCCGGGGTGCAGCCCCGCCCCGTGGCCCAGCTCGCCTGGGGGCCGGCTCGCCCAGTGGCCCGGCTCGCCCAGTGGCCCTGCTCGCCCCGTGGTCCGGCTTGCCCCAGGGCCGGCTCTCCCAGTGGCTTGGCTTGTCCCATGGCCCGGTTTGCCCCGGTGCCCGGCTTGCCCGTGTCTGCCCCGCACCCCGTGGAACGCCATCTTGCCACAAGCGGAATCGGGCAAACAAAGCGGTGGGCTGGGAGCTTGGCTCGGATTTAACTGAGGATGTGTGCCGGCTTCGCCGCTCCTGGGCCCACTGAACAAACCGAGCACGGCTGTTTGCTTAGTGGCTTTATTGACTCAGTTCCCGCCTCCCAGGCAGGTGGCCCAGGGGCCACTCCGTCATTGTTCGGCCTGGCTTTGCCCCCAGCGCCAGCCACCGCGGCCTCCCTGCAGAGGCCGTCTTTCTTTATTTCGTTTCGGGGGTGGGGGTGGGATGTCCCTGAAGAGTCAGGCAATCAACTGACACAGGTGTGGTATTTCATTTTTAAACAGGCATCACTCGCTCTAGTCGGTATTTTCATTTTTAAACAGGCATCACTCGCTCTAGTCGGTATTTTCA
>NW_004949127.1:1192592-1206472 GCF_000317375.1 Microtus ochrogaster | reverse complement strand
TTTCATTTTTAAACAGGCATCACTCGCTCTAGTCGGTATTTTCATTTTTAAACAGGCATCACTCGCTCTAGTCGGTATTTTCAGCTAGCAGTGGGTTTTGTTACACAACACGTACTTTTTCCTGGTCCCTCTTGAAGAATGCAAGGCTGATCTCAGCAAACAGGCTGTCCTAACTCTAGTGCATTAACTCTTTGTGACCCCAGGGCTTTATTTGTCCACGGCTCCCAAAGAGGCCTAATGGGGCATTAAGATGGGCCACAGACCACCTACGAGCCTCCGGGGGAGCCCAGCTTCAGCGCTGATTAGTCTCAAAGTGGCGATTTGGGGAAAAAAGAAGCATTGAGCAAAGATTTTCCTTGCTCGTCCAGACAAAATTGTCGTTTATTATGTTTTCGCCCTGAGTATTATTGCTGTACTCTGTTAGACAGGGAGGAGGACTAAGAGGTGATGTGGCTAGCACAGTCCCTTATCAACGGCAGGCAGAGAATGAAGTAGACACCAGGTCCATCCGATTCCCAAACCGGGTGGGTGTGCTGAGTGGCTGCCCACAGGCAACTTGGCAGCTTCTCATAACAGTGCAGAATGATGTTCTCTCTTCTCTGTGGCCAGAACTGCCCTTGCACAACCCCCTCAGGCTTCCTTGTCAGAGGGTGGAACTCGTGCGCCACTTGATCTCGTGGCAAGTGAAGGAAAGTGGGATCAGCACACGTGACACCCATAGCAGCTTGCACACCCCCCCACACTCCCGTGCACCTGTTATACAAACAGGTGCATTTGCATGCACAGACCTATACTTACCCATGGCTTTGTAAATATACATACATATCCATGGCTTTGTATGTATGCACACACACACACACACACACACACACACACATATAATCCTGCACATATATGCATACGCATGTAGTCAAATCTCTATCCATGCCTTCCACATACATTTCTACCCTCAACAAATTCATGCACATGCTTTTCAGCTCAGTGCGTGTATACCATCTTCACACTCGTATAGTTGGACTCCCACAATCACAAATATCCCCTACACAGACACTCACGTGTTCACACTTATGCATTCCTTTACACACACCCAGGTATTCCCTTCTGTTGTGCTTTCTGAAGCTGAGTGCACACCCTGGTGCGAAGTCGGGAAGTCAACACTCAACAGTGTTAACTGATGGTGAACTCTGGTGAACTCTGGCTTTCTGACGTCAGCTGAACCAATCCTTACCATGATGACCCCGGACCTATTGCAAAGAAGCCTGGCCTCCGTTCTGACTTTAATTGCCCCCAGTATTCCTGGGTCAGGTGTTCATAGGTCAGCCTTTGGAGCCTTGCACGCTAGCTCAGGGTAGTGTAACCGCTGTTCTTTGCGTCTGTTCCCTCATCTAGATGTGGCTAATGATTGTCCTAATACTGGCCTTAGAGAGTTATGAGTATTAAATAAGCTATTATATGTGATGCTAATGGTCTAGGTGGAACACATGTTCAAAACTGTGAGCTACCGATGCCTGGGCTTGTTCTCTGTTTTTAGCCAGTGACACTGTTTGAGACCTCGGTATGGAAATGTCTCTAAGGAGACCCTCGTCTGCCTCTGAGAGCTTTCTGTTTGGATTGCTGAGGTCTAAGCACCCTACACTGAAAAGCTCCATGTCTGGGAGATGCTGCTGCATCCCGCCTGGTCTCAGCTTCCTTGACCCCCTTGGATGATCAGTGATGATCCAGCCTCCCCGGTCAGCAGGGCAGTCAGGGCTATGACCTGATGGAAGGCTGGGATCTGCACTTTGAATCCTCCTTATAATTACTATATGTTCACAAAAAACTGGGAAACCAATTGGAGAAGGAGTTGAACAACAAACTGAGTTTTACCTCCTCTGCTCAGTTTCCAATGACGGAACCCTGAAATGAACAACACAGGCTGAGGTGGGTACGGTCCTGGAGAAGCTGCGAGGTTATCGAAGCATGCTTAGCTGGCACACCGCTTCACTCTGTCCCTCCACCCCCCATCAAGGCTGAGACCCAGTGTCCAGATTCACCATCCTGATGCTTCCCTTCCTCTAGTCATGTGCCCGGCTTCTGCTTTCATTCTGGGAACCCCTCTGTCAAAAAGTCCCCAGAGCAAGCCAACTGCCCCTCCCTCTGCCTCCCACCCCAGAGTCAGGTGGGTACAGTGTCAGAAAGGCCTCTGCCTTAGAATCCCAACTATGTCCTTATCAGGACCCTCAGCACATCAAAGGCGGGGCCAGAAAGGCCATTTACAGCCCCTGAAGTTCCTCTTCTCTTAAAGAGATTGGGGTGGGGTAACCACGTGAGTCCCTTTACAAGTGGCTTTTGCTTTCAATTGACACCCAAGTTTACAAAATAGTTCCTCTCTGAGCCCTGGGGATTGCTGGAATGGTAATCACCAGAGGAAAACTCGGAAGGGTGGAAGGAGGGAGATCTTTACTTTTATATTGATTTCTTCTTCATATATTCTGAATTGATTAACTTAAAATGAACACATGCCTTTCTCCCTCCTTCCAATGACGAGGCTGGAATTCAGGGCCTGGTACATGCAAGGTCAGTTACATCCCTAGTCCCAAACTAAAGCCATTTTTTTAAAAAACTGTTTTAAAAGCACACATGAAAGGGAAAGTTGGAGAAATGGCTCAGCAGTTAATGTTGGCTGCTGTGGATGACCCAGGTACCCACTGGGTGGCTCTCTACCGCCTGCGACTCTCCATCTCTGTGGGCAACCCCCCTCAGCACACACACCTGAAATGAAGGTACAGTATTAAGAGGCATGCACGTGTGGTGACATGCTGGGCTTTACCCAAATGTTGTAAGATGCACAGCATTTTTTCTTTCTTGCCTCCATTTTTGCAAACGTCCATCAGCAGGGCCATGCAGCTCCCAGACAGAGGGGCTGCAAACCTCCATCAGCAGGGCCATGCAGCTCCCAGACAGAGGGGCTGCAAACCTCCATCAGCAGGGCCATGCAGCTCCCAGACAGAGGGGCTGCAAACCTCCATCAGCAGGGCAATGCAGCTCACAGACAGAGGGGCTGCTGCAAGGCACGGTTTGAAGTGAAGATGGAGTTCCTCTGACAGGGGGACAGCATTCTTCATCTCAGAAGACAGGCTGAATGGATTACTGGCTCATGAAGCTTTTGTACAATATACCAAGCGGGCTTTGCTTGTTAGGTGATATTTAGGTGTGGGGCAGGAAAGGACCACCCAGTGGCTTCAGAGTAGGGGTTCTTTCCAGCATCTTTAAAGGAAAACTACTTCTAGAAGTTTCTGCTTTCCCTTGGAGACTGTTGTCATCAGGTACACAATAGATAGATATTCTCAGGGTTGGTTGGTTTCAGCAATTATATATATACATATATATACAGTCTTGCAATGTAGCCCTGACTGGCCTAGAATTCACTAAATAGACCAGGCTTAGCTTGAATTCATAGGGCTCCATCTGCTTCTGCCTTCCGGGCACTGGAATTAGAAGTGTGTAGCACCTAGCCTGACAATGCTCATATCATACACATTTAACTCAAGCTTGCCAAGGAAACACACTTGTGCAATCATCACCCCAATCCAAATATGAAATATTCTTAGCATCCCCAAGTCTCCCCCACCCTCCAGCCCCCACCCCTAACCCAGCACAGTCATTATCTTGTGAGTCACATACTTTACATAGATGCAATACTTCTTTTTTGTTGTTATTCTGTTGTTTTTGTTTTTATGGGATGGGGTTTCTCTGTATAACAGTCCTGACCGTCCTGGAACTTGTTTTGTAGACCAGGCTGGCTTCGAACTCACTGAGATCCATCTGTCTCTGCCTCCCAAGTGCTGGGATTAGCGGCATGTGCCACCTCCGCCTGGCACAATATTTGTTTTGCTGTAGCGTGCTTTATTCAAACTCAGCCATGGATGGGATGACAGTCTCCTGTGAACACACTGTGATTTACTGGACCCATCTGTGGGGGATTGCACATTGGGTAGTTTATGATTTGGGGCTCTTGGGTAGGCTATGGGGATGAGCATCTCATAACTGTCCTGTGGTGAACGTATCCTTGCATTTTCTTGGGGAGGTGCCCAGGAATGAGAGGAGCATGCAAACACTCATCCTTACATCCTAGATACCACAACAGTTTTTTAAAGCGGCCGTCACATCCCCGTTTACATCCCCTTAGTCCCAGTGAGAATCTCAATGGGACTGAACAGAGAACTCCAGTTTTTGCAACCTTTACGCTAGACCATAACCCCAGCGGTATGTCCTCAAGCCTGAGCAGGATGAAATACATAGCTCTTCTGAAGAGTCCAAAGCGCCATTCAATCCCCTCACACATTTTATTTTAAGATCAAAGCACCTCATGAAATAGATGAAGGCACACCATGACCCTTATTCTACAACAACAGAAGAAATACAGATAAAAGGGGTATAAAAGCTCCTTCTGCGAGACCCGCCAGGCTCCTCTGACCCACAGTGGCTCCAGGCTTTAGGTCCACGTGCAAATCATGAATTCCTTGGCATCCTCTGGACTGTTGAATTCATATGCCTGCATCTCTACTGCATTGCTGGCTTCCAGCAGAATTTGATTGGAGTCCTCCCATCCCTTAGGCATTTTAACGCATTCTGTCTGCCCTTTTTTCCCTACCCTTTGTTAGTTTATTCTATAGAATTAGGGCTGCTAAATTTTCAGAGAGAAAAGTTTACCACTTCCCACAGTGGGATGATATGACCTGAACCCTGGCCAAACCAGCATAGATTTTAGGAGACTTATTTGGGCAGTTTGGTGGCTTGCCTTTGAATGTTATATCTTCAGATGTGACCAAACTATTGCTTTTACATCTTTGTTTATTCGTTGTGTGTGCTTGTGCATGTGGTAGCGTATCCAGGGAGATGAGAGGCCAGCAGTGGGGTCTGCTCTCTTCTGCCGTTTGGGTGCTAGGGATGGAAGGCAGGTTGTTGGGATTAGCAGAAGGTACTTGCTGTGTCTGACTGTAGAGTGAGTCTTGTACCTTGAACTCACTAAGCAGCCAGAGATGACAAACTTCTGATTCAACTGCCTCTACTTCCCAAGTGCTGGGGTCACAGATATATGCTGCCGCCTTGCCGGATTTTACACAGTACTGGGCTGTGTGCTACTGCCTTGCCGGATTTTATATGGTGCTGGGCTGTGTGCATGATAGACCAGCTCTGTGCCAGCAGAGCCATGTCCTCGGCCCTTGACCAGGCGACTTTAAGGACTTAAGGACTGGCTCTGGGAAGCCAGCAGTGACCTTGAAGAAATGATGTCAGGTGGTGTCAGTTATCTAGAGCCAAGACCCTACCAGTCTGACCAAAAAGAAACACACACACACACACATACACACACGCACGTACGCATGCACACATGAACGCACACGCCCCTGCTGCATGTTTGGGCTGTCACCATCGGCTCCTTGTTGATAGGTCCAGGAGAAGATGTTAAAAATAGCAATTAGAAGAATTTGTATGAAAATCCAGCTTTTTTTGTGAGCCAGAGAAAACTAATTTTTCCAAAGTAACAGCAACAGCCGTGCAAGCCAAATCTATTGCTGTGAATGCTGTTTTTTTCTAGATTGTCGACCAGTTAGGCGAGCATGATCATAAGCTCTTGTGTGAGCTTGAAGGTGTCCCAGCAAAATAGACGAAGAAGCCTGTTTGGGCTTCCTGACTGGCTGCCCATCAGTCACTCTTAATTTTTATCTGGGTGCCAGAGACGGTGCACCTTGAGGAAGCTTTTCATTTTTTATTTTTTACATTTTAATATTTCCCAAAGGAGCAGGCTGTAACTCTTTTCTTTTTGTAATATTTATTTATTTTATGTATATGTGCTCTAGCTGCAGGTACACCTGCACGCCAGAAGAGGGCATCAGATCCCACTAGAGATGGCTGTGAGCTGTAATGTGGTTGCTGGGAATTGAACTCAGGTCCTCTGGAAGAGCAGACAGTGCTCTTAACCTCTGAGCTGTCTCCTCTCCGGCCCTCAAGGGCGGAACTCTTGTCCTTGCAGAGGCTTCAGTGACTTGCCTCACTGGTGTTTGAGCGAGAGAGCTTCTCATCTAACAAAATCCATCAAGACAAACAGATCACAAGAACGAGACACAGATTTTCAAACTTCAGAAAACAAAATGCTGTGGGACCTCACAAGTTAAAAAAAAATACAATCAGGTTGAGTCAGAAGAATGAAATAATAAGGGTTTCATTTGGCCAGCCGGGTGGGACTTTCCGCCTCTCCCACATCGTGCCAATAGAAAGCCAGGCTGGGGGTATTTCTTTAAGAATCTTCAAAATACATTTTTTCATAGATATATTTTTATCATGTATTCTCCTCACAAAACTCTGCCAAGATTCCATGTGCCTACCCACCCAATTTCATGTTCTTTTTTTTTCTTTCTCTCTCTCAAAAAACAAGACAAACCAAAACCAAAAAACAAACAAAACACATGAAAATCAAAATAGATAAACAGAAAACCCAATCAGACAAAAATATCAAAACAAAAGCCAAATAAAACAAAGACGGCACAGACAACCACGAAGTCCATTTAGCTTGGCCACCCTACAGGTATCAGTTGCAAACGCCTTCTTGGTTAGGGTGGGACTTCGTGTCCCCTTCCCTTCTCAGTGCTGGGATTTTGTCTGGTCTGAGCCTGTGCAGGTTTGTGGCTGCTGTCACAGGCTGTGTCACACGGTGTCTGTCAGTCCTGTTGTGTCTGGAAGACATGGTGTCCTTGGAGTCACCTGCCACCGCTGGCTCGTGGAATCTTCTGCCTCCTCTTCCACAGCGACCCTAGCATGGAGAGGAGGGGTCTGATGAAGACATTCCGTTTAGGGCTGAGTGCTCTGATGTCTGTCCCTCTCTGTCCCCATCCCCTTGTGGCTCTGTGTTAGCTCCATTTATGACAAAAAGAAGCTTCTCTGATGAGAGTTGATGAGTATATTGATTTGAGTCCCGGTCTGATGTGGCTGTTGGGGACCCCCTGCTAGAAGATGGTTCTGCAGCTCGGTAGATGTCACCAAGAAATGGTGATGGGCCCCTTCAGGACAGGTTGGTTCTCCCTGCCGGACACCATTGCTCCAACTCCAGCTGCTTGTCTCTGTCCTGCCTTTGGGAGAAGGGTCTAGGTGGCATGTCTCTGTCTCTCAGCAAAGAATTGCCGCGATAGTTTTTTTAAATATAGATTTTTCCCCAGGCTCGCTCACTGGTACAGCATAAACCTAACATTTCTGAGGCCCATGTTAAACCCCATGTGCTGGTTAGTTTCAAGTGTCACTCAGCACAACCTAGAGTCACCAGGAAGAGAGTCTCAACTGAGGAAGCACTAGATGAGGCTGGCCTTCTGCATGTCTGTGGGAGATTGTCTTGGTTGGTTGTTGATTGGTGTAAAATACTGCTGTGGGCAGAATCATTTGACGGGCAGGGGCCCGAACTGTATAGTGAAGAAAGTCGATTGAGAACAAGCAAGCCAGCAGCATGGGTGCATCCATCTCTCCCTGCTCTTGTTTGTGGGTGTGGTGGAGCCATCTGTAACCAGCTTCTAACTCTATGACCTCCAAAGGACAGATTGGAACCTGCAGTTGTTGCTCCCCGCTTGCTTTGGGTCACAGCAGCAGAAATGAAACTAGGACCCCTCAGGACTAAAGAGCTGCACACCTGTAATGCTGGGGAGGTTGAGGCAGGAGGATGGTGAGTTTGAGACCAGCTTAGTCAACATTGCACAACTGTCTCAAAACAATAGCAGCAAATGTCCCAATCTTCGCTCTAGGGCAGTGGTTCACACCTTCCTGATGCTCGACCCTTTAATACAGTTCCTCCTCTCGTGTGACCCAAACATACAATTACTTTTGTGGCCACTCATAACTGTAGTTTTGCTACTCTTATGAATTATAATGTAAGTTTATGATATGCAGAACAGCTGACATGCAACCCCTGTGAGAAAGTCATTAGATCCTCCCCCCCCCAAAAGGGGTCTCGACCCACAGGCTGAAAACTGCTTCTCTAGAGCAACTGAGTTGAATTCCCAGGAACTGGTGCCTTGGGAATCTGTGTATTCAACTACGGACTTAGCCCAGCACTCGGAAGGCAGAGGCAGGCAGATCTCTGTGAGTTCGAGACCAGCCTGGTCTAAAGAGATAGTTCCAAGACAGGCTCCAAAACCACAGAGAAACCCTGTTTCGAAAAAAAAAAAAAATCTACGGACTTAGCTGGAGGCCAGTAACAAACTTGAAATTGCTGCGGCTTTTGGTTTAAAAAAATGAAAGTACTAACACCTGTGATGAAAGTGAGGCGGAGCCCTAGTTAAGGAGCAGGCCAGCTCCCTCCCAGATTCCCAGCCCTATCAACCCTTGTCACCATGGACACAGAGGTCTTGGCTGAGGCTAGCTGTGACGCCAAGATGATGACCATAGTGGATGATTTGCCAAGCTTCCTCCCGCTGTTCTACTTCTTTTCATCACAGAAGGACCTGTTCTTTGTTATTTCTGTTTTGTTTTGAGACAGGGTCTCATAGGTAGCTCAAGTTGGCTCAAATTTCCCATGTAGCAGAGCTAAGATGAACTTCTGGTCCCCCACCTTCATCTCTCGGGAGCTGGGATTCCAAGTGTTTGTTATCCACCAAGCCTAGGTTTGCTGGGCAGTGCTTCATCTACAGAGATCCACCCACAAACGGCGAGGGTAGGAAGCTTACACACATGGCTCCCAACTCCAAGTTTTACTTTCTTGGTTAGCCCACAGCGACCCAGAATCCAAATGAGTTCCTTGAGTCCTCATTTCCTTCCCTCCCTCTGCCTCTCTGCCTCTTCTTCGCTGCAGAGCTTATTCAGCAGACATCAGAGATGAAAGATAAAGTCCCTAGCACTGAACCTCAGTGGGAGACTGACAGGCCCCCCGAATGACCCTGCAAACATTAGCACTGCTCTGTGGAAATAAAAGCCAACACACCAGAAATCTATGAATAGAACAGTCTATAGCCGCCCACCGTGGCCCACATTTCTGAAGGGTGAGAGGGGCCGGTGTTGGTCCACCTGCTCTGACATCAAAAGTTGTGTATTGAAATATTCTTACTGTTACCAAAATCTTGTTATCATGCCTTCAAAATCTGCCTTCAGGGTTTTCATATATACTCTATAGCATGAATTTATCCTTTTCAGATGAAATGTACAAATTCAGAAACCAGTTATCCCATTAGAAACTCATTTATATACTTTTTCTTTCTTTTTTTCTTTTTCCTTTTTTTTTTTTTTTTTTTTTTTTTGAGACAGGGTTTCTCTGTGTAGCCTTGGCTATCCTGGAACTAGCTCTGTAGACTAGGCTGACTTCTAACTCACAGAGATTGCCTGCCTCTGCCTCCCGAGTGCTGGGATTAAAGGTGTGCACCACCACCACCCAGCTGATTTACACATTCTTTAAAGTGTTCAGAAGAGGTAAAATCATCTTAAATAAGTGGAACTAGGGAGTTTGGAATTTTCTTAATGGTCTAATTCTGTTACATAAGGAAATAAGAGGGCTGGAAAGATGGCTCAGTGGTTAAGAGCATTGCCTGCTCCTCCAAAGGTCCTGAGTTCAATTCCCAGCAACCACATGGTGGCTCACAACCATCTGTAATGAGGTCTGGTGCCCTCTTCTGGCCTGCAGATATACACACAGACAGAATATTGTATGCATAATAAATATTAAAAAAAAAAAGGAAATAAGAAAGCAGCTTTGTTTATAGACAGTACCAGGAGTCTAGGGGTGTGTGTGTGAGAGAGAGACAGAGACGACAGAGATAGAGAGCAAACAAATTTACCAACCTGTTATTTCCTCAATAGTTGTTTTTATTAATGACAGTAAACCTTCTACTTTGTTGGAAACATCATCTGCCAACAATAAATCGTAAGGTACCTACTGGATCCCAGCAACCCCTGTGCACAAACTCCATACTAGAAAATGATACAGGTAAAATTTTGCCCCTCTCCTTCTCAAAGAGACTTCTAAAGACCAATGGAACATTTCCAGAAGCGTGTGGGGGCCACAGTGAGATGGGACCAGAAGCGTGTGGGGGCCACCGTGAGATAGGACCAGAAGCGTGTGGGGGCCACCGTGAGATAGGACAGTAACTCATCATTTAATCTCCTTGGCGTTGCTGAGGCGCCACACGTTATCCACGGCCCGCTTCTCTACTCTTGCCACCCTTCATCCGTGTGCTTCATGTTGCTTTGTTCTGCTGCTTTTCTTCTTCTTTCCGAGCACCCGTCTTTTTTCGCATCTCCATGAAGTGTCCTTGGCAAGGGTTCTTTTTTGGTCCTCCTTGCTGCGGGGCTGCCCGTGTCCAGGGGGTTTGCTGCAGTATGGTAAGTGGCAGATCAGCACCTTCTCAAAGGGTCACATTGAAAGAGCTACATCTGGGGACTTTGATGACAAGCAACAGAGACAGTCTCTAATGAGTCAGCAAAGTGAGGTGGGAAGTGGCAGAGGAACCCTGGGATGAGAAGGAAGCTGAGGAGGATGATAGCAGACAGCTGGGGAGCCAAGGTCCTCTCGACCACGTGGGACCTGCAAGAAAGAACCACTCAACCTGCCTCTCAGCTCAAGCTAATCTCCATAGCAGGGAGCGAGTTTCTGATTGGTCTAGCCTGGTCTGATTGGTCATGTACCGGAGGAGAGCTGATAGCAATCTTACAGAAAATTAGGGGAGGGTGAAGAACGTGCAGATAAAGAACATCCAGCAAAACACACGCTGGGGGGGGGGGTTATACCAGCCAACAGCACAGAGCAGGGGTTGCACTGGTAGGGGGGTTTATACCAGCCAACAGCACAGAGCTACACCAGCCAACAGCACAGAGCAGGGATTGCACTGCAGGGGGTTACACTAGCTAACAGCACAGAGCAAGGGTTGCACTGCTGGGAGCTTTATACCAGCCAACAGCACAGAGCAGGGAGCCATGCCCTCACTTCCTGGATTGTTAGTTTTTCAGCACAAGCTCTGCTCTGAGGCCTTGAGCACCGTGACCTTGAGCCCCAGATTCTGTAGGTCATTTAAGGACACCGGAGGTAAGGGCGACACCGTGATTTGCCTTTTGCAGACGAGGTTTGAAAAGTGAGGGAACTGGCCAAGGTCACAGGGTTCCTCAGACGGGAGGCAGACTGGAAGGCAGCAAGAGGGTAACCCTGAGGCTTCCTGTGAGCTCTGTTGGATTGTTAGATTCCTAACCTGGAATCCTGGGAACTGTAAAATAAATCACACAACCAACAGCAGCTACAAAAACCAATGAAACAGTTATGTCCTTATGAGGTCAGAGGCTCTCTAGACAGAGCAGGGGACGACAACGCTCGTGAGGAAAGGGCAGCTGCAATTTAAATATTATCAGAAAATGGCTAAGGAAATGTTCTGAAGGACCTGAGGAAGCCGTGTAGGTCTTCTGGGAAAAACGTCTAGAGGGCTGTATACAGCCTGCGCAAGGCTCCACTACACGGGGCTTGAATGTCAGCATGCCTAGGCTGGGAAATTGGGGTAGGAACGGACGAAGAGGTCAAAGAACGCCATGGACCCTTGTAAAGGACAGCAGGACTTTCTGCCTCTTACTACGTATCGGTTAAACTGTTCTCACTTTCAGCTCTGCACAGACACGCCCGTCATCTTACCTGTGAACGGAGAACGGGCCGGAGCTGGTGCACTCGGGCAAGTGTCCCTGAGAAGGGTGCAGAGGATGGGGCTTAAGAACTGGGGGCCCTTTCAGGAAGTCACCCAGGAGTTCCAAGACCTTCATCCCTCTAAAATAAGAAAGTACCCAGGAGCAAACTTAAAGACTTGTTTTAAAAAATCACGGGTCCGAGGATCTGTAAACATTTTCTCTCCTACCCTCCGCCTTAGGAAAACCCGACCCTTCTTTTCTCCCTTGGCTCGGCTTCTGTCTTTAATTATTGTTATAGTCTCTGTGAGTTCAGGGTCAGCCTGGTCTACAGAGTGAGTTCCAGGACAGCCAGGACTGTTTCACAGAGAGATCTTGCCTTGGAAAAAAAAAAAAAAGGCGGGGGGTAGCTGTTTTGAAACAGGACTCTGGATATCTAAAATTAGTTTGAGAAATACTTGAAAACGTTATCTTACCTTTCCACAAGAGAGCTGGAGTCTCAGTTTGGAAGGGTAACTTGTAAGCTCAGACTGAGAAATTTCGACACCAGGCAGCACTGGGACGTTGGGCGTGGCTTCCAGTGGGAACTGGCCGGACTGACTTGAAGGACAAACTGCCGACTGAGAGGTTTGCCAGGAGGGACTCTGACCACGAGCATCACAACTGTAGAGGGGACTGATCTATTTCACACTTATGGCCTCATTCTTTGGCACAGGGCCGAGCACAGAGATAGGCTTAATAAATATTTATTGTCTGAGTGAACAGCGTGCCTTTATGAGCTATTAGGTGTCTTGATTACATATATATATCTATATCCTTCTACTTACTACAGGAAATATCATGATAAATGGGCAAGAAAAGCTGTAGTAAAGAGGTAGCTGCGGGGAAGGTCAGAATTCCACCCTCTCGATTCCTGCCAAGTTCAATGTGAGAATGAATCCTACAACAGTTACTCTATTGGACAGAGACACTTGTTAGAGCAAATTCTTACTGCTTGTTGGGAATTTCACTTGAGATTTAAATGGAAAGATGATTGTTTTCTTCCTTCCTTCCTTCCTTCCTTCCTTCCTTCCTTCCTTCCTTCCTTCCTCTCTCTCTCTCTCTCTCTCTCTCTCTCTCTCTCTCTCTCTCTCTCTCTTTCTTTCTTCCTTTTCTTTCTTTCTTTTTTTTTTTTCCGAGACAGGGTTTCTCTGTAGCTTTGGAGCCTTTCCTGGAACTTGCTCTGTAGACCAGGCTGGCCTCCAACTCAGAGAGATCCACCTACCTCTGCCTCTCCTGAGTGCTGGGATTAAAAGTGTGCGCCACCACCACCCAGCTTGTTTTGTTTTGTTTTGCTTGAGACAGGGTTTCACTATGTAGCTCTGGCTGTCCTGGAACTTGCTTTGTCGAGCAGGCTGGCCTCGAACTCAGAGATCTGCCCGCCTTTTTTTGGGTTTTGTTGTCTTGCATTTTTTCATGTTTCTGAAGCAAACCTTAGTCTATTGCTTCCTAATGCGCATCGGGACTGGGAAGGAAAGCCAGACCTTTTCGTCTTGTTCATTTTGGGGAAGAGACCCTTGGTTTTTAAGGTATTCACTGGAGTCAATGTCCTGGATTTAGTCTCAGTTGTGCCAAGATACCTGATGTCTGTAGCTCAAGGTCTGTTAATCCCTTGATCTAACACACTGACTGCCTTGTGTTCTTTGTGAGGGAGCAGGCAGAGAGGAAAGGATGTGGGCGGGGCAAGCCTCCTTACTATGGAAGCCAGCTCATTTAATCCGAGTAATATCAGATAATAAAAATAAATCTGTTAATGGTGGGAAACAGCTGTTTTTACAGACTAAAGAGATTGGGCTGGATATTTAATCACCCTTTCCTCTCTGAGGCCACTGTTTCTACATTATCACTGATGAAGAAGACAAGGCAGGTGTTTACATGCTACCCAGAACCCAGGGCCATGTGGGAGCCTGAATCCAGGTACTGAAAAGCCTGAAAGGAAAACTACTCAGGAAACATCAGACAAGCAGTGAGGGAGCAAGAAGCTAGAACCAGTGAGTCAGGAGGAAATGGAGGAGCCAGCCTGGAGCTCCGTGGACAGGCTGAGAGCCAGTGTGGAGGGCCGTGGACAGGTCAGGAGCCAGCCTGGAGGGCCATGGACAGGTCAGGAGCCAGCATGGAGGGCTGTGGGCAGATCAGGAGCCAGTGTGGAGGGCAGTGGTCAGGTCAGGAGCCAGTGTGGAGGGCTATGGACAGGTCAGGAGCCAGCCTGGAGGGCCGTGGGCAGGTCAGGA